>NW_006399758.1:30604130-30621854 GCF_000299155.1 Elephantulus edwardii | reverse complement strand
TTCTGCCGAAAGCATCCTTGATTATAGCAACTCGAGGTTTGAATTTGTTCTTCAGTTCCTTGAGCTTAAGATATGCTGAGCGAGATCGGCCCTTTTGATTTTCTGACTCCATCTCCTTGCACATTATTTCCAACACTTCATTGTTTGCATTCAAGTCATCAGTTATCATTAATGCATCTTAATTGCAAGTGCAGTCGATTTCAGACTGCAAGATTTGGTTAACATTTTCAGTTTCTTCCTTTGTGGCTCTAGACGTAGGAGCATATATTTGAATAAAAGCAGTGTTAACGGGCCTTCCTTCTATGTATATTGACAATATCCTATTACTCACATAATTGTATTTCAGGATAGAACTTGTAATTGACTTTTTGACTGAATGCAACACCATTCTTCTGTCTTTCATTTCAAGCATAATATATTTTGTCATTATTTGATTCAAAGAGGCCAAAGCTGTTCTATCTTATCTCACTAGTGCCTAGAATGTCAATATTCATGTGTACCGTTTAATTTTTCACAATTTCTAGTTTTCCAACATTAAAACTACGTACGTTTCATCTTCCACATTAAAGGATGTTTGCTATTATTTTTACTCATTTACATCATTTGCTGATGGAGTAATGTTCTAAATATTTATCAAATGAAAAGGAAGACATCAACCAATGAGAGCAGACTATTTAGATAAGAAGCTGATGTAATCAATCAAGCCTATATTGCTGCATTTCAGCTGCACAGTCATTTAGGTTCTTTCTGTCTTCTGGAAATTTTTTATAATAATTAATACATTAAAAAATTAGCTTTTAGTTTACAAAAAAATTTAGCTTTTAGTTTACATACTGCACAAACTGTTTCTTCCAGTGGAAGATATGTGTCATCCAAGTGTGTACTTTTCTTTCCTACACTCCCATTTCTATTTTAATATATTCTTACTAATTCCCTTATTGCCACAGGGTTAAAACTTACTCATAGCTGATTCTTTAGCAGGCTTTTAGAAGTTGTAAATCATATAGGGAAGATTTCCCATCTTTCTCCCTAGTGAAAAACAAGTGGAATTGAACAGCCTGCCTTTGAACTGGCAGCAAAAGTAATTACCCACTGGTTCCACCAGCTCTCTCTTAATATTTTAGTCATTCTTGTGCTTTGATATTATTTTTTATACTTTTTAAAAATAAATAATCTATAATGGTCTAATGATATAATTCTTTATATGATTTTGTGGTTGATGTTGTTGCTGATTGCCTTCTAGTCAAGCACGACTCACAGCGACAGTATGACCAAAAGGCCAGAAGCCCCTTTACAACTATCGACATTTATCAAAGTTCATAGAGTTTCCAGAGGCATGTTATTTAGGAAGCAGATGCCCCTCCTGCTTTAAATATTTCTTTTTTCCCCCCTTAAAAGTATAAACCCTGAGTTGATTTAAGGGGATCTTATATATGAGTTCTCACCTCATTGTGATAGAATCAGAACTGACTCATAGCTGACACTCCAGTGGATTTTCAAAGGCTGTAAATTACACAGGAGGAGATTGACTCTCTTTCTACCTCAGTTTTGGCTAGTGGATTTGAACTTCCAGAGTGTTATCACCACAGCATTGGGTTAGCAGCAAAACTCCCTAATAAGTAGAGACCAGTTTTTGTATCGTTTTCTTAGTCAATATATTGAAATACAAGTTATAGTTTATGCATACACATATTTCAAATAATTGTTATATTAAAAACGGTTAAAAATATCTCATTTTCTGCTAATCTCAGATTTAAAATAATTAACATTGAAATACATTAAAATGAGTAGCTGAGATGATAACGTAATAGGTTCCCTCTACAGATTCCCTCACTTATAGTCCTTTGAGTAGAGCTTGATTTTTCCAGTTGGAAATATCCATTTATATTTAATCATAATGAATTACTTATATTCAACTCATCATGAATTATATTTCTCCCAAACATTGTTGGACTTACATTTTGTAATTTCTAACTTGAGAATTAGTATTTTCTATGGTATTTCATGCACTGCTTTCCACAAACTACTGCACATAACAGTATCTATTTAATGAATTCTCCTGTTGCAATAAATTGTATCACATTTATATCCTTATAACTTTTTATACTTAGTAAAAATTTTTAAAACACTTATGTTACTTTAAAATAATTGTCCTATTATTAAACAACACCTGCTAATCTTTTTTTTTGAAAAATAAAATTTCTGTTGTACTAATATCTAATGATGGTTCTTATTAGTTTTAGGTACTTTTGAATCTATTTAAACCCATAATAATTCCATATGACAGAATAATACTCTGAACAACACTTAAGAACTTGTGCTTCTAATATTATAGGGCAAGTCATTATTGATATAACTTCAATACTCTATCTATATCTGTTATTGTTGTTGTTGATTGCCTTCAAGTCAAGCACAACTCATAGTGACCCTATGAATAAAAGGCTTGAAGCCTTTATCAAGGTTATCATCATTTATCAAAGTTCATAGAGTTTCCAGAGGCAAGTTGTTTATTTATGAAGTGGATGCCACTCCTGCTTCCAAACCTGTCATAGGATATTATTGTTGTTATGTGCCATTGAGTTGCCTGTGATGTATAGCAACCCTATGTATAGCAGTTCTGAATGCTTCCCTGTCCTGAGCCAGTATCACTAACTTTGACACACCAACCTTGATTGCTCCAGATGTATTAATCCATCTTATCCAGGGTCTCCTCTCCTATGTTGATTGTCCACCCTTCTGAGAATGATGTCCTTTCCGAAGGACATCATGGCTATGTGCCCAAAGCAAGTAAGGTGAAACTTCAAAATCCTAGCCTTCAGGGAGAGACTTGGTTTCACCCTCTCCAAGACAGAGCTATTTGTTTTCTTGGCAGTCCATGGTATGTTCAAGACTCTTCTCCAGCACCACAAGTTGAAGGCATCTCTTCTTCTGTCATCCTTAGTCATTGTCCAGCTCTCTGAAGCATAACAAGTAATTGAGGAGACCATGGCCTGGTCACCTTTGATTTAAACTGACATCGTTGCTCTTCACCACTCTGAAGTCTCAGAGGTCTATGACATCAGATTTTCCCAGTGCACAACATCCTTTGATTTCCTGACTGTTGGTCTTGATTGCGGATCCGAGCAAGCTACACACACACACACACACACACACACACACACACACATACACAGTTGTTGTTACGTACCATCAAGTTGAGATACTTCAGTAGCTTCAATCGGTCCTGAAAGGGGTAAAGCCAAGCTGTTCCTTAGAGGCAAGGATTATTATTTTGCAGGTCCATTGCACATACTTTGGGCATATTGCCAAGAGGACTAGTCCTTAGATAAGGACATCATGCTTGGAAGGGTGGAGGGACAGTGCAGAAGAGAAAGGCCCTGGACAAGACGGATTGATATAATAACATGATAACAGAGGTAATGAGGGTAGGTGTGCCAGAGACAGTGAGATTGGCCTGAGATAGGCCAAGGTTCAGATTTATTGTTCATATGGTCGTTATGAGTTGTGATCAAGTTGACGGTGCATAACAACAACAATGTTGTGAATAATGCTCTTATGAACATAAGTGAAAATACCCATTTGTGTCTCAGTTCTGATTTCCTTGGTGTATATTTCTAGCAGTGGAACATCTGTGCCCTTTCTAAGGAAATTCCAAACTGCCTTCCCAGGTGATTATACCATTTTCCAATCCCACCATCCATACGTAAGTGTCCTTTCCAACCTGAGAGGTTCATCTTCCAGTACTTTATCCAACAGTGTCCTTCATTGTCTAAAGAATTTTGAAGTCCTGTTATTTTAAAAGTGATTTGCAAGTCTTGCTTCTTAATCAATTTTACTCTGGAAGCTCCACTAAAACCTTATCACAATGGATGACCCTCCTAGTATTTGAAATACTTCCAGCATCACAGCAACCCACAAACCACCAGAGCACAGAAAATTGATAGAATGAGTGATAGTTCACTGAGAAAATAGTTTTAAAAGCTTCAATATGCGAAGAGAAAAGTGTCAGTATAATTGGAAGAAGATTCATCAAAAACTGCTTTAAGTTCATGACACAATTTTGCTTGTAGAAAGTGAAGACAACAGAAGATCAAAGGCAATGCTCAGGATAAGTTATATCTCAATATCAAGACTAAAAAAATCCTGACCTCTGGACCAATAGGCAATATTAAAACAGATGGTGAAAAGACTAAAGTTGTCAATAATTTCATGTTACTTCAATCCTTAATCAACACCCATGATATCAGCAGTGAAGAAATCAAAAGACATGTTGCAGTGAGAAGACTCCTGTTAAATATCTCTCCAAAGAACTAAAGGGCAAAGATACAGTTTAAAAACCAAGAGCATTTGATCCAAGCCATGGCATTATCAATTGCTTCTCATACATCTAAAAGTTGGATACAAATAATAATGAAAAAAATTTCAATGTCTTTGAATTGAGGTGTTGTCAAAGATTATTGAATATCCCATTGACTACCAAAAAAATTAACAGAAAACCATGATGGGCTTGAATTTTACATTGTTCATGGATAGGACAAGACTCAGGCATATTGTCCACAGGGTTCCTATGAGTCATAGTTACCTTAATGGCACATAACATAACAAAAGCAAGCCACCAAAGCCCTACATACACATACATCATACATGCCCCTATATACACACAGATATCTTTCTTATCCCTTTGACTTGTTGTTCTTGATATATACGTTTTTTATATTGTTTAACCTGATCATTACTTTATTGATTTACTCCTAACCAAAAGCTTAGAAATTTGGACTTACCAGTTCCTCCACAGAATGAAAAAAAAAATTATACAAATCTGTGAATACAGTGACTGTTTTTTTTTGTGGACACCAAAGTGAATGAAGGGCAGTGTGAAATACAGTGTATACAAACTTTGTATGCAAACCAATGCAAAATAACAATTTACAATATAAAAGAAAAACAAAAAAGAATGGATACTGTATAAAATCACTGTTATAAAACGTTAGAGGGATAAAATTATTAAAAGCAACTAAACTTCTGGAGTTTAGTTAACTTTTAAACTTCTAAAGTTTAGTTAAATTCTGAAGTTAGGAGCTCTGTTGGTGTAGCCAAAATCCCAAAGGACCAAGGTTTGAATCCACCCGCTGCTCAGTGGAAGAAGGATGGGTGTGTGATTTACTGCCTCTGAAAATCTGCTGGAGCATCAGCGATGCATTGAATCTGACTTGACAGCACACAACAAACAGCAACATGTTTTTATTTTGGTTTAATCATTGTAAGACAAGATACTAAAACTATAAATATTCTTTATTAATTGTGATATTAGTAAAAATTTGCACAAAGTATGGGATTTCATTCATACATTGATGTACACTTTTCTCCCTTTCCCTCCCCCAACTCACTCTGAATACATGTCTTGTACCAGATTGTTACCTGTCATACATTTGATGTTTAATCAGACATTCCTCTTAGTCCTTCCCTTCTCCTATTTGAGTGTAGTGTTTACTCTCTACTCACGATTTGCCTGCTCCCCTGTCCCATCTCCATCCTATCTTTAGAAAAGTGGTCTTCAGTAGTATCTGTACCTTTGTGCCTTATATATTTAATCCAGCATACATATCTTCTAGATTAGTGCATACTGTACAGTGCTTAGCAAGTTCATTGCTTTTCAGTGTTGCATGTTGCTGTTGTTGTTGTTGTTATGTGCTGTTAAGTTGCTTGCGACTCATAGCGACCCTATGTACAATGGCTCTAAACTCTGCTCTGTCCTGTGCCAATCTCTCTGTCTCTGACACTCCCATCCTGATTATCCCAGTCACTGAATCGATCCACTTCATAGAGGGCCTTACCATCTTGAGCCGTCCCTCCACTCTCCCAAGCATGATGTCCCTCTGCAAGGACTGGTCCCTCCTTAAAACATGACTAAAGTATGTCAGACGAAGCCCCAGAATCCTTGCCTTCAAGGAACAGCCCTCTTAACCCTCTCCAAGATGAATCTGTTTTCTTAGCAGTCCATGGCACTCTCAGCACTCTTCTCCAACACCAAAGCTCAAAAGCATCAATTCTCCTTCTATCCTCCCTGGTCATGGTCCAGCTCTCTGATGCATAACAAGTGATTGCAAAGACCATGGCCTGTATCAGACACACCTTAGTCTCCAGAGACACATCGTTGCTCTTCAGTACTTTAAAGAGGTCCCCAACAGCAGACTATCCCATGGCAATATGTCTTTTAATTTCCTGGCTGCTGGTGCCAAGAGTGTTGATTGTGGAGCCAAGCAGACTAAAGCTGTGAACAGTCTCAGTCTCTTCACCATCCATCCTGATGCTGCCAATTGGTCCAGTGGTGAGAATCTTTGTCTTCTTGACATTGAGCCTCAATCCATATTGAAGGCTGAAGTCCCTGACCCTCAGCAGCAAGCACATCAGGTCTTCCTCAGTTTCAGCAAGCAGGGTTGTGTCATCTGCATAACGCAGATTGTTGATAGATCTTCCACCAGTTCTATTATATGGATGTACCACTGTTTTTCTACCCTTTTGTTTATTGGCAATTACTTGGCCTACATCTAGCTCTTCACTATTATGGAATACTGCAATAAACATGGGTGTGTACATATTCATTTGTGTTATCACTCTGTCTTCCTTAGGGTATATTTCCAGTAGTAGAATAGCTGGGTCAAATGGTATTTCTATGTGTAGATTTTTTGTAAAGTGCCTGACTGACTTCCATAATGGTTGTACAATTCTATATTCCCACCAGCAGTGAATGCGAGTTCCAGTCTCTCTACATCTTGCCAGCATTTATTGTTTATTGGCCTGCTGGTCTTTGTACCCTTAATGAAGAGAGATTAAAAGCATTTTTCCTTAAGAATAGGAATTAAGCATGGATTTCCACTATCACCACTCCTTTCCAATATTGTATTGAAAGTCTTAGCAAGAGTAATAAGGCAAAGAAAGGAAATAAGTGGCATCCAAATAGGCAAGCAGGCTGTAAACTATCCATATGTACATGCAGATTTTATGATAGCATACTTAGAAAACCCTAAAGATTGAGCAAGAAAACTGTTAAACATTGTCAAGCAATTCAGCAAAGCAGTAGAATACAAGATGAACAGACAAAAATTAGTTGGATTTGTCTCTAGCAGCAAAGAGAACATATAAAAGGAAATAAGAAAAACAATACCAATTATAATAACTAACCAAAGATTAAATACTCAGGAACAAAGCTAACTAGAGACATAAAAGTCATACAAAGAATCTTACCGAAAACTACAAGAAGAAACAAAAAGAGACCTACAGAAGTGGAAGAATATACTATGTCTTGTGTGTTGTTGTTTTTGTTAAGTGCTATCGAGTTGAGTATGACTCACAGCAATCCTATGAACAAAAGATCTGAACCCTGTTCTATCCTATGCCATTCTCACACTTCCATATGTTCAAGAGTTCACTGCAGCAGTCACTGTATCAGTCCACCTGGTTGAGGGTCTCCCCCTCCTTCGTTGAACCTGTACCCTTCCCAGCATCATGTCCCTCTCCAAGGAATAGCACCTACTAGGAACATGCCCAAAGTATATGAGGCAAAGCCTCATCAGTTTTTCTTTCAAAGAGCTCACAGCTGAACCTTCTCCAAGACATATTTTTTGTTCTTTTGGCAGTCCATGGGATGTACAGTGGTCTTCAACACCACATCTCAAAGGCATCAGTTCTTTTTCTGTCATCCTTATTTATTGTCTAGCTCTCAGATGCATAAAGCAAGTGATCAGAAAGTCTTTGGCCTGAATCAGACACACCTTAGTCCTCAAACTGGCATCATTACTACTCAAGAATTTGGAGAGGTCTCTAACTTCAGATTTTCCCAGTGCAATGTGTCTCCTTATTTCCTGACTGCTGGTACCAATGGTGTTAATTGTGGATCCAAGCAAGATGAAGCTGTTGACAGTTTTAATCTCCTCTCCATCCATCATGATGTTGCCCATCAGTCCAGTGGCAAGAATCTTTGTTTTATTGACACTGGGATGCAATCCACATTGAAGGTTACGTTCCTTGATCTTCTGCAACATGTGCTTCAAGTTCTCACTTTCAGGAAGCAAGGTTGTATCATCTGCATAGCACAAGTTATTTGCTATACTGAGATAACTTGTGGTTGTTGTGATACTGAAAGCTGTGCCACCAGTGTGTCAAATATCATAAGGGTTACCCATGGTAGAGAGGTTTGGGTGGAGCTCCCGGATTAAGAAAAGCTAGGGTGCAGGATTGTCTATCTACTTCTTAAATAATAACAGGCCTTTGAAAATTCTATGAATACTAGAACAATGTCATGGATAGGAAGACTCAATATCATGGAAACGGCAATTTACTGAAAGTAATCTACAAATTCAGTATAATCCCAATACAGATAAATGAGATGGAAAAAGTGATTTCTAATTTTGTCAGAAATGGAAAGAGACTCCGAATAAGCAAAGCAATACTTAAAAAGAAAAAGCAGCATAACAATTATCATACTCTCAGATCTCAAAGCCATAGTAATCAAGAGGGCATGATACTAATACAGCGACAGACACACTGCTCAGTGGAATAAAATACAGAACGCAGATATCAACTCATCTACTTATAGTCAACTGATCTTTGACAAGCAGATGAAATTTATCAAGTGGGAAAATATCACCTTTTTAACAAACAGTTCTGGTAAAATTTGAAAACCATGTGCATAAAACAAAAGCAACACCTTACAACACACACACACACACACACACACACACACACACCCAAAACAAAACACAACACAACAAAAAACAAGACATGGTGTATAAGGGGTCTAAAATGAAAATAAAATATTATGAAGTTCATTAAAGGAAAACTTCAAATAACTCTTAAAGCTCTAATCTACAGCATGAATTGACTTCTAAGAAGAATAAAAAATCTCTAACCAGGAGACAGTAAAATAGATGAATGAGGCCATCTAAAATTCAAAATCCTTATGCATATCAAAAAATTTCTTCAACAGCATAAAAAGAAAGTCCACAGACTTGGAAAAAATAATTTTCAATGACATATCTGATAAGTGGGTTATACATGAAACAAATATATTTTTAAACCTTTAGTTCTTCATGTTCCACAAATAGATATTTGAGATTATTGTTTGATACATTATTACCATTCTACTGTATTCTTGGAATATAGATTTATAAACTCAGCATCACTAATTTTTCCTGTTTCTTACACTTACTATATAAAATATGTTCTTGAGTACTTATTTAACTAATTTTTAAGTAGTAGAAACATTGAAATTTTCATATTTATTTTAATTATTATATCTAGAATTTTTTTGCCTTAGGTTTAATATTTTTGCTGAGTAATTTTATACTTTCTGCAATTTGGACTGTGACGTCTCCCTTTGGGCAATATTTATCATTCAATTGATACATAACTGAACTTTATTTCCATTTTGTGCAGAAATATACATTTCTGCACCCTCTTTGACTAAAATGTAGGGGTCCTGGTGATTCAATGATTAAGTCCTTCAGCGTTGACTAAGGTTTTAATCCACCTGTGACTTTATACAAGAAACATGTGGAAGTCTGCTTTTATAAAGATTATGGCACTAGAAACACCATGGAGTAATTCTCCTTAAGCCAGTAGGGTCCTTACAAGTCAGAATTGAAAAACAGCAATACATTTGGGTATGAATGGTCAAAACTCAGTGCAACTAAATTGAACAAATCCTTTTCCTCAGAGTTCTGATGTCCCAATGGTAAGAAACTTCACATCAGCACAAAGGCATTTAGATCAAATCTACCAGCTGGTCCACAGGAGAAAGATGGGCCATCTCCTCTTGTGTGATTTACTGCCTTCGAAAACCCACTAGTGGATCAGCTATGAGTTTCAACCCAACGGTACATACAGCCAACAACAATACGGACTGCCATATTAAATCTTCATCTTTCTGTCTGGGTTAGAGATTTTTCTCATCTACTCTTTCCAAACTCTGCTGGGCACAACGAAGTTCTACAGCACATTTTAGTTTGATATTGTGAGAAATGTCATTGATTATTTGCTTATTTATCTAAAAGTTTATTTTCAGTTGTTGTGTTCTGATGAAATGTTAGGATACATTAAAATCTTTTCTTATAAAAGTCTTTGGGGAAATGGCCTTATTATGAAAATGATATATAGATCATTGAATCATATTGACCTTTTAATTATGTTTGTAATTACTATCATAGATCAAACTATACTTAATTATATTCTCTAGATTATCTGTAATTTTTAGCATTAATTTCTAAAGGACTAAGAAATATCTTAATATCCCCTTCTAGTGTTTTCTTATAATTACATTTTCTTAGAATTTTGTTTTCTCCCTTACGTAGTTAGCTTCATATTAAAAAGCACAAATCCTCCTAATAATTTTGTCTTTATTGCATATTTTCATTCTGGTCTCTTTTTTTAGGTAGAGACTAGGATAATGGTTTGTTATGCTAGCTCCATATATTTTAGAATTTCTTGAAAATAGTTCTCCTGATATTTATTGTCTTCTGGCTTTAGCTAGCGGTTGTGATGAAATGTTCTTTCAGGTCTCCATATTCACGTTCAGTTGAGAAGGAAGTTCCACAGATGATAAAGTGAGGTATCAGATACCATTTTAAACATCAACCATCAATGTTTGAAAAATGCTTATGTGTTCTAATAAGTAAAAAGTTTTGTAGAATGATTGAATTTTTACTTGTCTTTATGTACCTTATATTTCTTTGGGAATGGAATTAAATTCCTTTTTATCATTACATTAATCTTTGGCCTTAAACTGTGACACTACTTGTGATAAAATATTACTCTAGAGATCTAATATTTTTTGTCTTTTATGTAGAATAAAATTATTTTTTCATTTTAATGATATTTTTCCTTTGTTCCACTCTCTTTTTCCAATATTTTTGTCCTTTCAAAGATTTAACAGTTGAAAACCTGGTTTGTCTTGGAAAAATTATGTTAGACTTATGTCAATAAAATGTATTTAATAAAGTTTTTCACAATACAGTTTTTTAAAAAATAATGTAGTTTTCCCACTAAGTAGAGGAATAATAAATTATGATTGATTATATATAACCTAACATTCACCTGTTTTCTTTATACCAAGTTAAGCCTAAGGATAAAAAAAAATCTTATAATTGTAATATCCCACTTCTCAGTTACATTTTACTACAAATTAGTAATAAAAATGTAAAGCCTTAATGTACCTTACCCAATTATCAATATGACCTTTGCATTGTAGCAAAATCAGGTGCATTAAATTCATGAGGGATATCCATCAGTATCAGTATGAGATTGGCTTCTATGGTGCAGAGGTAAGACATACTTTAGCTCTTCCATTAATTGAACATTTCTGACACTACTCACCCTCCTCTTTTTCTCCCTTTCCCGTGACATTCTACTTCTCTTCTGTGTTTTAAAATTCTTTGCAATGATCACACAGAACTCCCAGAACTGAAAATTACGTGACTTTTTAGAAGAAAAACAGACTACAGTTCAGGATCAGAAACCAATAATGGAAATACCTTGAGATCAAGACCAGGAAACACAAAGAAATGTCTGGAAAGTTCTCCCAAAGTAGAAAGTACATCCCTTCCTTTATCAGTACAGGACATCTTCCACCGCGGAGAACTGGATGGTATCAGGTCTCTGTCAGCGTCCCAGCTCAAGGCCGGTGTAATAACTTGCTCAGCCTTCTCAGCTGCTTTCTGTTGTCCAGTCTTTCTATAATCGGACCTCTCAGCTGTGGGGCTCTCTGTGATTAACTGACCTTGCTCATTGCTGGTGTAGCACTTTATTCTTCTGTGAGCTTAGTGAAAACGCTCCATTAGCAGACTGTTTTATTTAGAATTCTCACTACATGAATAATTAATACCAGACTGACCACAAAAAAGCCAAGGTCAAATAGGTCCCAAATATTTAATCTGTTATGTCTTTCCAGTTTCAACATTAACTATTTTTGTTTCCTGCAGCTCAAATAGCCTATCCGTGTTCTGGGCTTCAGCAATTCCCTGGAAGGTCTCAGGAACCTAGCTGTTGATGAGACAGGCTTGAGGAATGAGATCAAAGATGCAGAGCAGGGAGGGCAGCTGCTTAGGTTAGGACGCTATCCCATGCAAGCAGAGAGAGAGACTTCTCAAAATCTGCGGGGCACAAGGAATTTTTACCCAACATTTTAGTCTTCATTTTATGAGAAATGTTTCCTTGCATATTTTTCGAAGAGTTTATTTTCAATTATTGTACTCTGATGAAACCTTAGGAAATGTTCAATTTTTTCCTATAAAAATAATGGGGGGAAATGCCTTATTATGAAAATTATATATACATCAGTAAATGACATTGATTTTGAAATTATATTTGTAATAACCATATAAATTTAACAATTATAGATCTAACTATACTTAGTAATTATGTTTTCCAGGTTATTGTAGTACTTTTTTAGCTTTCATTTTTCTTCTCCAGGACTGAGTCTGTCACGACATGGTCCAGCTCACTACCACGTGAAATCAGCACCTTTCTTAGTTGCGGTTTCATCGGCTGATCAGCCTCGTTCGTAATCAGAAGCATTTTCAGCTGCCGCACTCATTTCCTCCACAGCCACTCAGTTCCGTAAGGACCAATACTGTTATTGTGGAAGAGGATGAGGATCCACGGGAGGAAGCGGGAAGCAGAGAGGTGAGTATGGGTGGAGGTTTGGGGGATGGTTAATCATAGTTAATCATAGCATCGCACAGTTTGGTGGGTGGAGGGAGGTGGTTTTGTTTGAAGGAAATGGGAAAGATCAGGCATGAAAAACAATGCATAGAAACATTGTAAATAAACCAGTATAAATAACAAACAAACAAACAAACAAAAAACAGATGTAGGACAGATTTCTGTATCCTAAAGTTTATGCTGCCTTCCCAACTCCTGCCAACTGTCCTCCAAACAGTGCATCTCAAAGATTTGTATGCACCAGTCAGTGGCTCTAGTAGTGTAATGTGTAGGGGAATGTCCTGCTAACCAAAGACTACGCTTCTCTAATGATTTGAATCCACCAGTGAGGACGCTGGTGAAAAACCTGATTTCTCCTTCCATGTAATCTGAAGCTTCCAAAAACCCCGTTGGAGTGTTAGCTATTAGTTTGTTCCGATTCTACGGCAGTGAGTGAGTCACAAGGTTGATCCTGCCTCATCAGAGAAGAGTTCAATCAATTGTCATTTAGCCAGGTAATATTTTCTCACTTCTTCGCTACACAAAAATAGCATATCTCTGGTAGAAGTAGCATGGAAGCTCCCCAAAGTAGCTTCTTCAAAGAACTAGGACAAAGACAACAATTTTTCATGTTCCTACTGCTAAAATTCATTGCCTTGGAGTGGGGACTAGGAGCTGATTCTCCGTTGGACTTCTGAGGAGACTATCTCTCTCCAGGGGATTGGGAATGTCAGGATCATAAAGCCCTTTTTTAGTGGCGCGATTCCTATAGACTAATCTACCAGAGCTTTGTTCAAGCATGGAAGGGGAATTGCGTGAGCTGGGTTTTTGGTATTTTTTTCCCAAATACTCAAGGTCACATATAGGAACTCATGGCCTACTGGAAAGGAGCTGTTGTGAAATCACAGTAGGAGTCCATCAGCTGCTCTGAAGGAGAAGGATAGCATTCTTCTCCCTTACAATTTTCGGCCTCTGAAAACCCATTGTCAGCTGTGAGTTGGCTCCTACTCCAGGACATATTACATCAAAACGTTCAACAAACTTGAATGTTAAATAAAAGCCAGTTGTGACCTCAATCATTACTTCTATGTGAATTGACTTCCTTTGTCATTTTCGTCAGAGCTTTTTGACAGTTTGGTCTTGGACAATTAAAACCAGCACGGTAATAAATGAAAAATCAAGCACCTTTATTAGGATAATAGCTTTTGTAGCAATAAAGACAAAATCTTTTGTATAAGAAAAGAGTGCTTAAAGGTATCAGAGTTCTGACTCATACATGCAATAGTTACGAAGGAGTAAGAACCTATTTTGTATCTTTAAATGCCATTCATGTGACTTTAAGTAGTTACTGCAGATTCCAATGAATATCCCATAGGAAGTCTTTGAGTTGTAGCATGGAAGTTTAAATGGTGGTGTTAGTGAATGAAACAGCTTGAAGAACTGTCCTGATATGTCGGTAGTACATTCCTGTATTAACAGAAAATTTATTTTGAGAGTTTTTTCTATTCATGCATCTGTAGCTAATTATAGGTGGAATTTAAAAAAAAAATAACAAAAAGCACGAGAGTGTAACAAAAAGCAGTCTAAGCAAAATTCCATGAGACTTTTGTTGAATAATTGAGCTTTATACCTTATTCTGACCTCTGAGTGGTTTTAGGCTAATGTATTAAAAAAATCTCTGATATCTTTTCTAGCTGGAAAATATAGTTATACTTCTATGGTATTATCCCACGTGGTGTACTTCAACTTTTAAGGGAATGTTAACTTGTAACTTACCAGTCATTATTGTTAAGTTGTTATTTGCTATAGAGCCAGAACTGAGTCAATTGACTTGTCAGCAGATTTTTAGAAGCTGGAAATCACACAGGAGGAGATTGTCCATATTTCTCCAATAGAGTAGCCAATGGATTTGAACTATCTGCAGCACAACTCCTTAATTACTAGGGCCACCAGTGTCCCCTACATTATTAGTATGATATATAATAGAAAACATGGTAGTATGTTCTTTGTCAGACTTACAAATTGTGTAGCATTTAAGACTGTATCATGTAATATGAATAAATACAATCTTCTTATTTACTGACAGTTAATTGAGAGCGTTGGATCACAAGTGACTCCATCTATTTGGTAAAATCAATAGTGAAACTAATCACTCAGTGCTTGGCAACTACTCTTTATGACAGTACACAAGCTAATATGTGTTTGTTAGTTACGTATAAACAATGAATATTGAAAAGTAGGAAGTGGATCTATGACTTCAGTGTCTTGGTTTTTTGAGTGTGCTTGGAATTGGTAGCTGCAAGAGAATTCTAAGGATATACATTTATTGTAGCAATACAGATGCTTGACTTTAGGCATTTGAGTTTCATTCAGCTGAGGCAACAATTTGTGCTGCCCACTGATAATGTGTTCCATTTCAAAAGGTTTTTAGTAGCCTGCTATTTAAGATGTGGATGGCCAATCCTACTTCCTAATCTGTTTTGATCTGTAACCTCTACTAAAAACCGCCCATAATGTGGGACCCTTGTGGCATTCGACACACTGGTGGCATAGCTTCAGCAGCACAACAAGTAACCATAAGTAACCTCAGTATAGCAAAACGACAGACAAGTGCTGTACAATGAATTCCCCCAAGACAACAAATTAACAAATTAGTGTTGCACCTTTAATAGCAAATCGAACATATTAATATGTTACCAGATTCAATGAAGCCTGTATGGATGTGGAAAGATGTGCTCCTGGGAGGGTGTTCTAGCTGAGATTCAGAACTAGCTCCTGGGGTAATGTTTCAGATATTGGATTCACATGAAAGACTGCAAAACTTTGAAGATGGTGCATTCTTGGCCTTAGTGAGATGAGACAAACTAGTTTTGGTCACTTTGAATTAGACAATCACATTGTATACTATGCTATTCTAGGAATGAAACACACAAGAATGGTGGTATATTCATAGTCAAAAAGACAATTTCAAGCTCTTTCCTGAAGACCTTATGTTACCTCTGTATGGCATTGATTCGTAGGCAACTAATAGCGACCCTATGAACGAAAGTCCTCGACACTTGTGTGACTTTCATCCTTTCTCCAGGTTCATAGGGTTCCTGGAGGCAAGCTATTTACAGAAGTGGATGTCACTCCTGCTTCTAAGCTTGTTTTAATCGGGGAGCTCCACCAAACACTGTCCACCACCACGGGTAACCATTATCACATTTGACACATCAGTGTCACAGTGTTCAGATGAAGAAAGGATGAAAGTAACACAAGTGTCGAGGACCTTTGTTCATAGGGTCGTTATGAGTCACCTACAACTTGAAGGCACTTAACAACACAGAGATAGACCAGTTGGCCTTGTGGAGCACAAGTGATGCTACCAAGCCAAAGGTGGGTGACTCTAATCCATGGTCCTCAGGCCTGTTCTTAATTGTTTTTGGTCAAACATTCTTCTAGGTCATTTAGCTCTGGTGGGTCCACTTGATGTACAGAGGTAACTTGTTGCTGTGAAGATGAACACTGTGACATGGATGTGTCAAATGAGATAATGGTTACCCATGGTGGACAGTGTTTGGCGGAGTTCCCCAATTAAAAGAAGCTTGGAAGCAGGAGTGGTAACCACTTCCATAAATAACTTGCCTCCAGAAACCCTACGAACTTGGAGAAAGGATGAAAGTCATGCACGCAAGTGTTGAGGACTTTTGTCCTTAGGATTGCTATGAGTTGCCTATGACTTGATGGCACTTAACAACAACAACATCCTGAAGAACAACATTATGAATGATAAGATATTATCCATACACAAACAAGGAAGACATTAATTTCATTCAAATATGCTTTCCTGTAACTACAGCCAAAGAGCAAAAAATTGGAAATTTGTACTAAATCTTCCAGTCCATAATTGATCAAACATGAAATCAAGATGCATTAATGATAACTGGTTCCTGGGATGAAAATGTTGGAAACAATGAGGAAGGAACGGTAATAGGAAAGTATGGACTTTGTGACAGAAATGAGCCTGGAAATAGAATGATCTAATTTTGTATGTTCAATGCTTTATTCATAGCAAAGACCCTTTATAAAAAACACAAAGAGAGACTTTCTTCATGGAACTCACCTGATGAACTGCATAGTAGTCAGATTGACTATCTTTGAGAAAGGCATTATTGACGAAGCTCAATATCAGCAGTCAAAACCAAGTGCTGGATTGTGGAATACATCATCAATTACTCATTATCAAGTTCAAATTGAAGAAAATTAAAACAAGGATACAAGAACCAAAATATCATCTTAAGTCTATCATCCAAATTGAAAATATATTTTAAGAATAGTTTTGGTAATAATTTTCAAAATTATTGCTCCTGCATACTGCATAGTATTCCATTGTGTGAATGTACTGTAATTTCTCTGTCCATTCAATTGTGATTGGACATTTGGGCCATTTCCAGTTCTTGTGATGATGAATAATGCTGTTATGAATATTCACTCTTTTTGTTCATATTCTTCTTTGCTCTTTGATATCTATTTTCCAGAACTCTTCCAGTGAGCTTTCAGCTCCCCTTGATATGGTTAATTTTAATGCGTTTCCTGGAACTCTTTATTTGATATTCCAGATATTTCTGGGGCTTTATTTTTTTGTCAATTCCCTCAGTGCTATTTGTTCTTGATCATATGTTGTTCTTCAAATGGTTCTCTGTCAAGTAATTCTTTTGGGTACAATAATAATGTATTCTTTATGGACGCTTACTGCAACATTCAAAATTTTGCACATAAATCCTTCAGTTCTGAAGCTCAAGGCTTGAATTTGTCCCTCAGATCTTTCAGTTTGAGGAGATTTGAAGGTGTTCTTTCTTTTTGTATTCTAACTCCAGGTCCTTGGACATTTCATTTTAATACTTTGCTTTGTCTTATTGACCTCTCCTGACATCTTCTGTTCAGCACTCTTACCTCAGTATTCATTCTCATTATTTTAGCTTCTTTATGTTCCAACGCAAGTTTCAGAGTCTCTTCCGACATCTATTTTGGTCTCTACTTTCTTTT
>NW_006399758.1:30575946-30601310 GCF_000299155.1 Elephantulus edwardii | reverse complement strand
GACAGTGCGATTGGCACAGGACAGAGTGGAGTTTAGGGCTGTTGTACATAGGGTCGCTATGAGTCGCAGGTGACTCGACGGCACATAACAACAACCACAACAACCCTTTCTTCTCTAGATCTGTAATGATCTTTTATTTTCTTCATGGATGATGTCTTTGATATTATTCCATAACTCATCTGGTCTTCAATCATTAGGTTCTAATGTGTCAAATCTTTTTTTTTGTAGGATTTTTAAATGAGGTTGCGGTGCATTCAGGTATTATTTTGGTTCTCATGAAAGTGTCTCAATTTTTTTTAACTTGAGTTTACATATGAGCAGTTGATTGGTCATCTCACAGTCAGTCTCTGGCCTGGTTTTGATGGTTACATTGAGCCTTCTAACTTCTATTTCCATACATTTATTGAGTCTAACTACTGTGAAATCCATGTGTATAACCACCATTTAGTTTCCTTTTAAAAAATGTAGTTGAAGTGAATAAATTTGATTGTACAAAATTCTCTCATATGATCGCCATCTTCATTTCTGTCACTAAGGCCATATTTTCCAACTACTGGTAATTCTCCTTTCTTTCCAACCTTTGTATTCTAGTCACCACTCAATATGAATTCATTGTAATTGCATATTTGATCTATTTCACACTTTAAAAGTTGTTAGAAACCCTTGCTTACATAAAGGGAAGATTTAAAGCTTTTACTGAAGAAGATAAAAGAATATAGTCTTCAATGTGGGTTACATTAAAACATTAAGAAAATTAAAAACCCTACCACTAGAACTAAGGTAATATCATGATAAATGGAGAAAATAGTAAAATTATCAATGATTTTGTTTTAGTTGGCTCCACAATCAATACTCTGAGTAACAGCAATTAGAAATGACAAGACCTTTTGTATTGGCAAAATCTGATATCAAAGACCCCTCTAAAGTTCAAAAGGGCAAAGATGACATTCAAGCCTTGGTATTTTCAATAGTTTGCTATGCATCTGAAAGCTGGACAATTAATAAGACTTAAGAACAGATGCCTTTGAATTGAGGTGGTGAAGAATATTGAATATACTCTGGAATGTCATAAGAACAAACAAATTTGTCTTGAAGGAAGTAAAATTGAAGTGCTTCTTAAAGTCAAGAATGGTGAAATTTCTTCTCATTTTAGGCATATTTTCAGGAGGAACCAATCCTTTGAGAGACATATTATACTGGGAAAAATAGAGGGGTAGTAAAAGTAAAAGAAGACTCTCAACAAGATGAATTGATGCACTGACTACCACAATGGGCTTGAGCGTGATTGAGATCATGAGGCCGGTGCAGGAGAGGGCAAGGCTCGGATCTCTTGTTCGTGGGGTCACTATCAGTTGTAGTAGACCAGATGGAATCTAACAACCACAGGGTTGTTACTCTTTGGTCTTCTGATTTCTACATTTTAAGTTAAATACTGAGCTGTTTTAAGAAAAATATAATTTCTTTTTCTTTCTCCAAATTCCACAACTGAAAAATAGCATTCTTATTTTAAATATCACTTCTCTTTCTTTTCCTCATAGGGATAACCCTCAGTGTAATGGTCATCTTTACAGAAAAAAATAATATAAAAATGCTGCAGAAGAGAAAAAACATTTTTGAAAAGAGAAAATAAATTAGGTAAACTTTCAAAATACCCTCCAGTTATGATTTAAAAATAAACAATATATCACTAGGCATAATACAGACGTGGAATTTACCTCTAAAAATAGATTTTCTAGTGTAGATGACTAACTAGGTGGGGGGGCGGGATTGTGTGAGTGAGGCATGTTGGCTTATCCACATATGGATTGGCTATCTGCCATTCCACAAGAGGATTGGCTAGTCTCTCCAATGAATTGAACAGCTGTAGTAGCTTCAGAGAATAGGTATTCTTATCTGATCAAAAGAAATTCTTACTGCACCAGAAGAGATTCTTCACCTGGCTAGAAGAGAGAAATCCTTCAACCTCTTTAGGATGGCAGTAGCAGTGATAGAGAATTGGATGTGAGACAGGACTTTTGAGCTGGATGAAGCCAATATTGGCAGAATTGAGAACTTGGTAACACTTAGAATCACAAGGTTAAAGGTTCAGGAGTGCATATTTTGGGAGCTGTATTGACTGCATTTTGTTATTAATCTGAATTATAACTTTTAACTCCCCAATATGGTTCTGTGTGGTCTGTGAGCTATCACATTGGACTTTGGACCCAGCCAAGCAGTAAGATTGTTGTTGAGATGAGTATAAGGAGGCATGGGAACATGGAAGACATGTCTGATCTCACAGGAATTGTTTTTGTGTTATTGATGCTGGGGGCGGGAATAGTTTCCCTCTAAGAATTTGGTCGAGATCAGATATGGCTCTCCCTATGTGGTCCTTGCTCTTTTTATAGCAGGTAAATGGAAAAAAAAATCCAAATTAAATTTACTACTAAATGTAATAATGATAATTACAGAAGAAGAAAGAAATTTATGAATTATGATGTTGGAGAAGAATTTCAAATATACCATGGACAGCCAAAATAACAGACAAATCTGTTTTGGAAGAAATACAGCCAGAGTCTGTCTTTGAGGTGAGGATGTTCGAAAAAGCAAGGATGTCAAGTTAAAAATGTTATACTGGGAAAGATTGATCATTGGTGAAAGAGAGGAAGACCCCCATCAATATGGATTTATGCAGTGACCACCACCCTGGGCCTTCTTTGAACATCTCACCTACTTTGGGCATGTTGTCAAGAGGGGCCAGTCCTTGGAAAACACTTCATGCTGGAAAAAGTTTCATTCTGGATCAGAAAAGCCACTAATTTGGAGACCTCAAGAAATTTCTATTTTGCCTTAACTGATGTTTTTATATTTTAAGACCCTTTCAAAAGCAAGTTAATAAATTACTATGACTTGCTACAAGAGATAGGCTATTTCACAAAGACTTGAAAAATTTAAAGATTTTCCCCCCCTCTCAATTCTAAATTGTTGTTGTTAAATGCCATGAAGTCAGAACTCATAGCAGACCCTTGCGTAGGTTCTCAGAAGTTGTAAATCCCATGGAAAGGGATTGTTTACTTGTCTCCTGTAGAATAGCTGTTGGATTGGCAACACAACTCCTTATCCAATAGACCACCAAACCTGTGTGTGTGTGTGTGTGTGTGTGTGTGTGTGATGATGTAGTGGTTAAGCACTCAGTTGTTTAATTATACTTTAAAATGTATTCATACAGTAATTTTTCTATTCTGTTTTCAGATTTCTTTATTTTGGGTATTGACCACACCTACCTGTTATGTCTTACTCTATAATATATTCTGTTCCATGTTTTTTCTAATACTATTCTGGAATTTCAATCAGCATTTCAATAAGTAAAGCATTATATGCCATCAGAGATTTTCTTCTCTGAATGTTTTATTGTCTGAAATGAGTTATGTGACAAAATATTTTCAGGCACTAAACATAGAAATGTAGATAAAACAGGGTTTTTTTTTCTTTGTATTAAAGTACAATTTAGTGGGGACAAATAGACATTAAAAATATACTGGAGTAAAAGGCAAATGCTGTGTGTGGAATGCAATGAGAAGGTAGAGGAGGAAGAAGGATGGGCTATAGTCAGAAAAAGTATATAAAAAGAGTTGTTTTTAAAATAAAACCACATTTATCGATCCATATACTTGTTATGTACCATAGAGTTGGAACTAACTCGTAGCAGACCCTGTGGCCAGTTTTCAGGGGCAGGATCAACTGACGGATTAGAATCACATGCCTTTGGGATTGCAGGGCAGCTGCTTGCCACTAGGCCACCAGAACTCCCTTTATGATCAATTTGTTGTTGTTGTTAAGTGCTGTGGAGTTGGAGACGACTCATAGTGACCTTATGAATGAAAGACTTGAGCACTGTTTGTAGGCAAGCCATTTCAAGTGAATACCACTCCTGCTTCTAAGCTTGTTATAATAGGGAAGCTCCTCCAAACACTGTCCACCCTGGGTAACCATTATCACATTTGTTACATCCGTGTCACAGTGGTTAGCATCACAGCAACTACAAGTTCCTCTGTACAGCAATGCAGACCAGTGCAATACCACTTAGAAGAATGTTTGACAAAATACAGTTTAAACCAGACCTGAGGGCCACAGATTAAAATCACCCACCTTGGGCTTGGTAGCATAACTTTCTGTCCACTAGGCCAATGTAGCTCTCTCTATGTTGTCATGGGTATTGTTGTTAGGTGCCGAGTCATAGATGACTCATAGGAACCCTATGAATGAAAGGCCTGAGCACTGTTGATAGTTTCTGGAGACAAGCCGTTTTAATGTTTTAATTGGGAACCTCCACCAAACACTGTGCACCATGTGTAACATAATGGTAGTATAATGATCAATATGCTTACAATTATATTTTACAAATGTATATGTACAAATTTGTTACTTTTAATATTTTTACAGAGTCATGGAAGAATCACATCAGAATAATCACATTAGCCTTTTAAAAGGAGCAGAAGTAATGTGGCGAAGGCCCAGGCTGACCTCTACTGACTCCACGAAGGCAAATTGTCACTATCACCAACATGCACAATATAAAACTGATCCCTGTACAGTCAGACATGGCCCCCCACTCTCCTGCACCTACATTACTGGGTTTGAGTTCATTACAAATGACCACAGAGACTTTACAGAATGTTTTCACTCACAGTTGTGTCATTTATGAGGAAAACAAGTTAGGGGAGGCAGGAGGCAAAATATATCACAGAGTGAAAATCCAGATTCAGCAAATAGAAATCTCAAATCAGGTTAAAGTCTCTCAATGATAGTTCAGATAGCTAGCTTCTCAGTCAACAGCAAGATACAGTCTCTCAATTAAACCAGGCAACTTCTCAATCAATTAAAAAAAACAAAAACTATTCCTGGTGCAGGAACCTCTATCCACAAACAACACGTGCTGCTTTCTCTGCTTTTTCTTTCCTGGTGTTGAGGCTCCCGATCTCAGGTATTTTGTACGTGGCTGGATGCATTTGGTTCCACCAGGCTAAACCTTGCCATATTCTCACTATGTCTGGTTGACTCTTTCTCTTATGTTGGCCTCTGCAGCTGTAGATGCACAGGAAGAAATGATCATATAAACTGGGTCCACCAGTTGAGGCTACGGAGACCACACAGGGGTGGAGGTTAGGGGGTGGAAGAGTGGGGCTTGGGGAGCACAGTAGAGTGGAAATAGCTCAAAAAGCCACTCGGAAAAGTCCTATATCTCACCCTTAAAACATTTCCGTTTTCTCTTTGTAATAAAAAAAGGATGTACTAAAAAGCTAAACGTATGGTATATTGTTTGTTGTTGTGTACCATTGAGTAGGAACTGACCCTCCAGTGTTTTCCGAGGTAGTTAAATCATATGTGAATAGATTTCCCATCCTTCTGCACAGCAACTGGTGAATTCAAATGTCATGCTTTTGAGATTGCAGTGCAGCTTCTTACCACTAGGCCACCAGAACTTCTTAAACTTATGCTAGCTTGGAAGGAGTCGCATCCACTTCTGTGAATAGCTTGCTTCTGGAAACCCTATGAACCGGGGGAAAGGATGAAAGTTAAGCACGCAAGTGTCGAGGACTTTCGTTCATAGGGTTGCTATGAGTGGCACTCAACAACAACACTATAGAGTCAGAACTGATGCGTATCTGATCCTCTGGCATGTTTTCAGAGGCAGTTAATCTCAGGGAAGGAGGTTGCCCATCCTCCTGCAGACCCGCTGGAGGCCTGGAACCGTGTGCTTTCAGAACTGCAGAACAGCGTCTTGCCGCTAGGCCACTAGAGCTCCCCAACTTAGGTTATAGAGGGGAAATAAGCAAAAAGAAAAGATTTTTTTGTCCTCTGTTGCAGTCAACCACTTTTCCCTAAACCCAGAATCTATCAAGTTCGTCATTATTGTTTTCTCTTTTCTAGAATTTCGTAAGAATTAAATAATATGTTATTTGAGACAATATTTTTTGTTTTGATTTTTCCTAAGCATATTACTCTTGAGAATAATCTGGGTTATTTCAAGGATAAACAGTTAATTGCTCTGTATTATTGAAGAGTGTTTCGCTCTGTGACTATATCACAATATGTTTATCCATTCAAAATCAGATTAATATTTACTTGTATTATTAAATATTGTTTTGACAAGTATTCATAGATCAATTCTTAAATAATGTGTTTGAACTGATTAATTGTATCTCTACATTTACTGTTTGTCTATAAATGGATTGATACAGTGATGGCAAGATAGGCTTGGGCACAATAGAGATTTTGAAGATGGCACAAAATCAGGCAGGGTTTCAATTTGTTGTAACTAGAGTTGCTGTTAGTCAATAACCACTAGACAAAACCCAACAGCAGCAATAAGTTACCCAGTAAATACTGGCTTGTGTTTTTAATGACTGAAGAAATTCCTAGAACATCATTTCAAATAACAAATGAAGGTTGAGAAATTGCAAACTATTCATACGTCTACATTTAATATACTTCTAATTATCAGTATTTTAAATAAATGTGATTGTGTGCAAGAGTTGGTATGTATGACTGTACAACCAAAGTTTACTAGGTTTTGTTCCATGATGAGATCTGGAATTATTTTTCCAATTAATATAGTCTATGATAACATGATTTTGGATTAATTATTGTTGTTGTTAGATGCCATCAAGTTGGCAACATCATACCAACCTTATGAACAATACCTCTGAACCCTGCCCTACCCTGAGCCAATCTCACCATTTTTTACACACCTTGTCCCATTACCCTAGTCACTCTGTCAATGCATCTAATCCAGGGTCTTCCTCTTCTGTGCTGACCCTCCACTTTACAAAACATAATATCCTTCTCCAAGAACAGGTCCATCCTGGCAACAAGTCTAAAGGTGGTGAGACAGAGTTTCAAGATCCTTGCCTCCAAGGAGCAACCTGGTTTTACCCTCTCCAGGACAGATTTGTTTGTTCTCTTGGCAGTCAAGGGTATGTTCAATACTCTTCTCCAGAACCACAACGAAAAGGCATGAATTCTTTCATCATCTTTGGTCACCATCCAACTTTTAGAAGCATGGCAAACAACTGAAAAGATCATGGCTTTAATCAGGTACACCTCAGTCTCCAGACTGACATTGTTGCTCTTCAGTACTCTGGAGAGGTTCCTGAAAACAGATTTTCTCAACATAGCTTGTCTTTTCATCTCCTAGCTGCTGGTGCCAAGAGTGTTCTTTGTAGATCTGAGCAGGATGAAATTGTTAACAACCTCAATCTTTGCTCGATATATCATGATGCTTCCAATTGGCCCGGTGGTGAAAAATTTTTTCTTCTTGATGTGGGATGCAATAAATAGCAAAGACTGCAGTCCTTGATCTTCTGCAGCATACACTTCAAGTTCTCTTCAGTTTCTGCAAGCAAGGCTGGATCATATGTATAACACAGGTTGTTGATGAGTCTTCCTCCAATCCTGATCTTGCATTATCCTTCATGAATTCTAGCCTCCTGGATGATCTGTTTTGCTTTATAAAAAGGTATAGAAAAGGATACATCCCTGACACACTCCTTTCTTGATTGCCAGCTATGCAGTGTTCCTTTGCTCTGTTCATACAACTTCCTGATCTAGGGCTAAGTTTTGTATGTGCAAAATCAAGTATTCAGAGATTCCCATTATTAAATTGTAAATAAAGTTAGGAAGTAGTTAAAATTTAAAACTGTGATCTGATCCTTATACCACATTAAAAATTCTAGCATTTCTTAAAGTACACTTACACAATATTTAATTAAACGTGTCTTTTGGCAGCATCAATATGGATGGTGAAGAGATTGAGATAGTTGACAGTTTTTGTTTACTTGCTTCCATAGTCAACTCTTGGTAACAGCAACCGGGAAATCAAGAGATGAATTGCATTGGGAAAATCAGCTGTGAGGGACCTCTCAAGAGTACTGAAGAGCAATGATGTCAGGTTGGAGACTAAGGTGTGCATAATCCAGGCTATTGTCTTCGCAATTACATGCTATGCATCGGAGAGTTGGACAGTGACTAGGGGCGATAGAAGAAGAATTGATGCCTTTGAGTTGTGGTGCTGCAGAAGAGTGTTGAATATACCATGGACTGCTAGGAGAACAAACAGGTTTGTTCTGGAGAGGGTGAAGCTGTAATGCTCCTTGGAGTCTAGGATTCTGTTGCTTTGTCTGACATATTTGGGCAAGTTGAAAGAGAGACTGGTCCTTTGAGAGGGACATCATGTTTGGGAGAATGGAGGGACGGCACAGGAGAGGAAGACCTTTGATGAAATGGATCGATTCTGTGATTGGGGTGATGGGAATGAGTGTGTTTGAGACGGCGAGGTTGGCACAGGATAGAATGGCTTTTAGGGCTCTTTGTACATAGGGTCGCTATGAGTCACAAGTCACTTGCTGGCACATAACAACAGCAACAACAACAACAATTTGTCAGGTAAATTTTACAAACCTTTGCATACCATTTACCTCTGTTTTTGAGATTTGCAATGAATTTCTAAGTGCTGAAGATAATGTTATTTGAAAACTAATGCATAATTGACAAAGGGCATTGTATTTTCATGTATTTATGATAGTTGAACAATGAATAAGGAAGAGCAAATGAGAATAGGTACGTTTAAATAGTGATACTGGTGAAGAATTTAAATATACTATGAACTGCCAAAAGAGTAAACAGATATGTCTTGGAGGAAGTTAACCAGAGTGTTCCTTAGAAGCGAAGATAGTGAGACTGTATCACATAGGTTGAGCATATTGTCCAGAAGGACTTATTATCAGGGGGGAAAGTGTCATGCTTGGAAATGTTGAGTGTCAGCGAAACAGGAGGATGATCCTCAATAGGATGGACTGATTTAGTGACTGAGACAAGGAGCAATGAGACAAGGAGATATTGTGAGAATGTTTTGCTATTGAACATGGTTTCTATCTGTTGTTCATTGAACTTTCAGGAATCAGAGACAACTCAATGAAACCTAAAATAACAACAATAAGGTAAATGAAGATATTAAATATAATTTACCGTTGAGTTATCATTCAAATGAATCTACTACTTTCAACACGGAAATAGTGTTTTTCACTAGGTGGTTGGTGTTGTTAGACATTGAATCAAGTATGTCACCTAGCTATCCTGTGAACAACAAATCTAAACCTTGTTCTATCCTGTGTCATCCCCACAGTCTCTGAGACACTTGAGCCCATTGCTGCAGTCACTGTGTCAATTCATCTTATTTTGGTCCTCCTCTTTTTCATGATCCTCCACTTTTCAAGCATGGTATTCCTTTCCAAGAACTAGCTTCTCTTATCAACATGTCCAAAATATGAGAGAACAAGGTTTGCCATCCTTTGCTCCAAGGATCATGCTGGCTGCACTTATCTGTCGTGTATGTAGCCAAAATACCTATGTACCTATAGTGTTGTTATTGTGTGCCGTTATATCAGAACCAAATCATAGATGATTTTCCAGTGGGATTTAGAGAGCTTTTAAAATTGAATGAGAGGAGATTGTTTATCTATCCAGCAAAACAGGTGGTGGATTTGAACCATGTGCCTTGGGGATTGGCAGTGCAATTTCTTCTCATTAAGCCACTAGAGATTCTTTGTGAGTAAAAATAGAATAAAGAACAAACTTTAAAATTAATACTTTGGAATACTACACAATAATACACAATGGAATACTATGCAGTACTCAGGGGCAATGATTTAGAAAAATATGATGTAACGGGAGAGGCTGGAGAGCAATGCAGTCTTGTAAGGACAAATACTGCATTAAACCTTTATTGTAAAAATGGAAGGATAATTAGTAAAACATATTTGGGAACTCAAAGGGGGAGTTGAAGACGGGGAGGGGAAAATCACAGGATAACATAGTTTGGTGGAGGAGGGGGAGAGGTAAATTAGAAGGACTTGGGTCAAAAGGAGGGTACAATGGGCAAAGTCCAGTGGTGATTAATTTTATAAAACATAATGCATGAGAAACCTATACTTGTACCACGGTACAGTTCAGAATAGAGCAAGGAAACATTGTATGGTTTAAAACTGGTAAGGATGTATTCCAGGGATGCATCCTTTCTCCATGCCTTTTCAACCTATATGTGGAACAGATCATCCAGGAGGCTAGGCTCTATAAGGAGGAGTGTGGCATCAGGATTGGAGGAAGACTCATCAACAACTTGCATTATGTAAATGATATAACCTTGCTTGCTGAAACTGAAGAGGGCATGATGTACTTGTTGCAAAAGGTTAAAGACTGTGATTTTCAATATGGATTGAAGCTCAGCATCAAGAAAACAAAAATTCTCACCACTGGTTAAATTAGCAGCATCATGATAAACAGTGAAGAGATTGAGACTGTTAACAGCTTTAGTTTGCTTAGCTTCACAATCAACACTCTTGGTACCAGCAGCCAAGAAATTAAAAGACAAATTGCATTGGGAAAGTCTTCTGTCAGGGACTTTTCCAGAAAACTGAAGAACAACGATGTCATTCTGGAGATTAAAGTGCACTGACCAAGGCCATGGTCTTTGCAACTGCATTCTATACATCAGAAAGCTGTACAATGACTAGGAATGATAGAAGGGGAACTGATGCCTTTGCACTGTGGTGCTGGAGAAGAGTATTAAATATACCATGAACTACTAGAAAAACAAACAGGTTTTTCCTGGAGAGGGTGAAACCAGGTTGCTCCTTGGAGATGAGGATTCTGAAGCTCTGTCTGACACACTTTGGGAATGTTGCAAGGAGGGACCAGTCCTTGGAGAGGTACAATGTATTTGGGAGGGTGGAGGGACAGTGCAAGAGAATAAGACCCTGGATGAGATGGATTGTCTTAGTGACTGGGGTAACGGGAGTAGGTGTTTCAGAGACAATAATGTAAGCTCAGGATAGAGCTGGATTTAGAGCTATTATATTTGGGTTGTTATGAGTCACAGGTGACTTGATGGTACATATACAACAACAGTAATGCGTGAAAATGTATGAAACACATTGTGAATGAACAATAGTGTGAAACACAATGTATATGAAATTTGGAAGCAAACCAATTAAAAAATACTTTAATATTATTTATTACCTGTCAGGATACATTTCTGTTGAAAATGTTAGTATTTGGGCTTTCAACATTATTTCTCAATATTTACCAAATACAGGCCTATCATAATAATTTTTCTTTCCTTTTCAGTTTCCTTTGTAATGTAACTTTTAAATTCCCTTATACTTAATTACTTATATTAACATGGAGAGGGACATGATGCTCAGAAAGGTAGGTGATTGTTGTAGAAGAGAAAGATTCTAGACCAGGTGAACTGATACTATGACTGCTGCAATGCGTTTAACGAGTCAGGAAGACTGAGGATGGCACAAGATAGGACAGGGTTCAGATCTCTTGTTCATAGAATTGTTTTGGGTCATACTTGACTTGATGGCATCTAACAACAATAAAATACTTAAAGTATATTAACTAGTGTAGTCAGATTCCTAAATTTCAAAATAAAGGGAACACACACTTGGATTAATATATGCAATACCAAGTTAAACTTTGTGGTGTAGATCTGCAAAGACCATTTCTTCAAAGTATTAAGTGTGTAGAAATTAAATTTTAATAGAGCAATAAAGAAAATTTAAGTTTGATTATAAACAAAAAGACAGACTCTGTCTATAATAAACTTTTTACCATCTAATCAATTCCAATTTACTTCAAAATTTATTACATAGAATTAAACACTTCCTATATTTATTTTGATACAAAGTCAATCAATTTTACCATTCTCTCATAGAAAGTAGTCTTTTCTTATTTTATCAAAATTCAAAAATGTGTCTCATTGACCTAGTCAATTATTTATGCTGAAATTCTCAGAAGAGATGAAATAGTATTTTAGGAATAGTAAAATGCAACGCTGAGTAAAGTGAGTAAATAGTAAAATGCAAATATGGCTCTTCTTGCACCCAGTATTTTCATCCACAGTCATCCTTTAATTTATCACTACTATTTCAGCAAGATTTTTCTACTTTGATCATTTTATTTTAAAGTGTAAATAAATAAAAATTCAAATTATCTGCCACCATCCTTCTCCCTTATCAAGTAAGCTTCTCTGTCATAGCAAATTTACCAATTTTAAAATGTTTAGAAACTTTGGAAAAAACTGAAACTTGTAAGAAATTATTGTTGTTTCCTCTAGCCATGTAAAAATTGCAGTTTGCCATGTATATGTCATAGATACATGTATGCAAACCTCACTTATCAACTCTCTCATTATTCAACATTTTACATTTATAACGATAGTACATGTTCTAGCTGTTCTGCACCTTGATGAACACTGAAATGTGAAGAAAGAATAGCTTTGGCTGTCATGGTTGGCACTTCCAACCTACTATTAGCTCTTGGCCTGCACATCTGCTTAAATGAATTTCTCAGAGAAGCTTTATTCTGTAATCTCTGGCCACCATGTTACTGTTGTTGTTATGTGCCATCAAGTTGATTGCAACTCACAGCAACCCTATAAACAACAGATCTGAACTTGACTCCATTCTGTACCATCCTCACGAGCTCAGATGTACTTGAGCCCGTTGTTACAGTGACAGTACTGATCTATTATGCTTAGGGTATTCCTCTCCTTACTGACTGTTCAACTTTTGAAGCATGATGTCCTTCTCCAAGGATTGGGCTTTCCTAACAACAAACTATGAAAAACAAAACTTCATTATCCTTGCCTGCAAAGGGCACTATAGTTTTATTCCCCCCCCAAGATATATTTCGAAATGTTTATTTGTTCTTTTGGCAGTCAGATCGTGGGATGTCCAGTACTCTTATCCAAGATTACAAATCAAAGACATTGATTCTTCTGTCGTCCTTAGTCATTGTTCAAGTTTTGAATGCATGGCTAGTAATCAAAAAGACTATGGCTTGGATCAGATGAGCCTTGGAGTTTAAACTCACCTTCTTGCTCTTCAGCATTTTGGAGAGCTTCCTGACAGCAGATATTCCCAGTGTGATAGCTTTTTGCTTTCTTGACTGCTGGTACCAATGGTGTTGGTTGTGGATCTAAATAAAATGGAATCGTTGACAACTTTAATCTTTTCTCTATATATTATAATATTGCCTATTAGCCCAGTACTGAGGACTTTAACTTTTTTATTCGTTTACTTACATAGTTTGTATACATTATGTTTAACACTATTCTTCATTCACATTGTGTTACATATAATCATTCCTATGTATTATTTTATAAAATTAATCATTATAGGACCGTGCTCACCATAACCCTGTCTTTTCATCCAAATCCTTCCTTTTTCCTTTTCCCTTCCTTTCACCAACCAAACTGCAACACTGTGGTTTCATCCCTACACATTCTCAGCCCTCCCCTCCTTGAGTTCCCATTGATGTTCTACTAGTTATTCTAAGATTTAAATTTTCTTAATGTTGAAGTATAACCTATAGTGATCTTCTGCAGCAAGGACTTCAAATTCTCTTCAGTTTCAGCACCAAATTAGTGCCACCATGAGACGAAATCAACTCAATAGCAGTGAGTATTTTTATTATTCTTGTTTTTTTGTTGGAATCAACTCAAAGTCATACAGCAGCACACTAAAAACAGTTCTATAAAACTTACCATAGGGAGAGTAGCACCCTGTGGGAAGCCTTGACTAACCAGCAGAGATGGAAGTGTTCTGCAGGCCATCCTTGACTCACCTGTCCCCAAGAACAGCCAGCAACGAAGAAAGTTCCTCTGGTGCCACCATGAAATCCAAACCAACTCCAAGGACTCATGAATCTGTCCCACCTCCAGAGACCCATTAGCCTCCAGCTGATGACTCATAAGTTGCCATTGCTTTTGTTTCTGCTGAGTGGGCCTCACCCACCTACCTCTAGAGTCAGGAGTGAGTTAGTCACAGGCTTCCCACCAGTACCCAAGGTTTGCTGCTGCTGACCCTGTACTTGCTGTACCAGTAGGAAGCCTCCCACTAAAGCCCTCAGTTTACTGCTGCTGCAAATATGACCTGCTGAGGAAGTGACACTTCAGAAACTGATACTATTAAAATAAAAAGCTGGCAACTGCTCACATTGACACTACAGAAGCTGTTTCATGTACATCAAGAAAAAAAATCCACGTAATGTCAAGGAACCAACAGTCAGCCCTGAACATTACTGGGGAGGGGGGAACAAAACAAGCCTTCCAAAAAACAGTTAGGATTGAGAACTCAGTGAATACCCCAGAGATAAGATGGGAGAAGGAATATATCTTGTGACATTCCAAAACTGGTACTGATGAAGTTACAAATAGTGGAAGAAAGGAGTGAAATAATAAATAACAAGAATATAAAATATCAATGTAATACAGAGAGAGTAGAACTGACACAGTGCTAAAAACTATAGAAAACCACGAAGATGTAAAATAGTGAAGAAATCTTCAACATGTAAAAGGGAGAAAAAAGCAGAATAAAAGAGGTGGAACAGATTCAATGAAAGAGATGACAAAAACCTCAATGATAACTTACTAGAAGAAAATCAGAACAAAATCCCCCAAACCAGCAAAACCATAAGAATCAAGCGTGATGATATCGAATGAATAAAACAATATATGTAAGATTGGAATTCCAGAACAAGGGGGAGGGCACAGAAAAGTATTGTGGAAGATATTCTAGAAGAAAAATTTCTAGTTATCATAAAAAATGAGGAAGTATATTCAAGAAACACAGCAACTGTACGCAGACTAGACTTCCAAAGTAAAATATCAAGATATACTCTAATTATCCAAAATAAAAGAGAGGAGTAGAATATTAAAGAAGCACAAGAAAAAGAGTCTCCTACAAAGGAGAACCAATTAGAGTCTACTCTGACATCTCAGCAGAAACCAAGTAAACAAGAAGGCAATGGATTGTATGATCAGAGACTGAAAGAATATGATTACCATCCCTGCAAAGTTGTAAAAAAAATTATGGGGGAAAAAATTTGTAAAAAAATGAGGAATTTAAGGAATTGGTGGAAGCAAGAATAAATCCACAAGAAATGTTAAAGGGAATCCTTCACAGGGGCAACAAAGAAAAGTACATGGGCCACAGTGACCAGCAACAACTGAATAAGGAACACAGAAAAATGGCAAACATACAACCTGGCTGTGGACAATCACTCTCAATGTGAATGGCTTGACTACATCAATTATGAGAATAGACTAGCAGAATGAATTGAAAACAACAAAGTCCACCAAAATATTTCTTAGAATATATATATATAATGGAATTATTACTGAGAGGTGAGTGGGAATAAACAGGTGGAAAAATATGCCAGATAAACAACATCCACAAAAAAGGCAGGAATTAATTACAATAATGATCTCCAACAAAATAGACTTCAGAGTGAAAACTGCCATAAGCGACAAGTAAGGAAAATATATGATGATTAAAGCCACAATAGAACAAGAGGATATAAGCTTATCAATATCTATGCATCAAATTATAGACCTGCAAAACACACAAAACAAATTTGAAGAAAGAAATAGCACCACAATAATAGTAGGAGACTTCAACATATCACTCTCACCAAAGGATAAGTCAACTCAAAAGAAAATCATCAAAGACACTAAAGAACTAAACTATACAATTTGCCAACTTAACATCATAAATATATTCTATGGCTACTTCACTCAACAAAAACTCTTACTTACTTTCTGCTCAAGTAAGGCAGCACATTCTCCAGAACTGACTACATATTAGTACACAAAGTGAGCCTCAACAAAATATAAAAAACAAAAAAAACCCCACAAACATTGAAGTAATGCGAAGTATCTTCTCAGACAACAATAGTATAAAAGAAGAAATTAATAACAAGAGAAAAAAAGGGGGAAGAAAAGAACACCCAGTTGGAAGCTAAATAACACTTTGCTTGAACACTACTAAATTATGCATGAAATTAAAAAAAAAATTTCCAAATGAATGACAATGAATACACAATGTATTGAAACCTCTGAGGTACGGCTAAGAAAGTTGTCAGGAGTCAGTTCAAGCAATAGATAAGCACACAAAGAAGAATAAAGTAGCAAAGCAAATATTTAACTCAACACCTCTATCATATAGAAAAGCCAACTAAGCCCACAGTCTCTAGAAGAAAGAAAATTATCAGGATTGAAATCACTGGGCTATAAAAGAGACAATTTAAACCATCAACAAAACCAGGAGCTGGTTCTTTGAGAAAATTTAAAAAATAAATCACTGGGAAACTTAACAAAAGAAAATAAATAAGAAATGAAAGAAGTGATATCACAACAGAACTGGATGAAATTAAAGTAATAGTAATAAGAAGTGCTATACTTTAATAAGTTTTAAAACATAGGGAAAATGAATAACTTGCTAGAAACCCATTCCATAACCAAATTGAAACAGAAGTATAACACTTGAACAGACTCATTAAAAGAAGATGTTGAGCGGGTCATAGAAAACACTCTCCCTCACCTTGCAAAAAAAAATCCAAATCCTGGCTCCAACAGCTTCACAGGTGAATTTTACCAAAGATTCAAAGATGAAATGTCACCAATTATGCTTGCATTGTTTTTAAAAAAAATACAAAAAGAAGGAACATTCCCAGGTTCCTTCTGTGAAGCAAATATAACCCTAACATAAAACCAAGAAAAGATATTATAAAAAAAAGTAAACTATAGACTCATATCTCTCATGAATATACATACAAATATCCTTGCAAAATCTTGTCCAATGGAATCCAACAGTATACATATATAAAATTAACTTATCTTGACCAAGTGGGATTCATAACAGGAATGTAAGAATGGTGCAACATAAGACAATATAAATATTCACATCATTAATAAAGCAAAGAGCAAGAAACACATGATTCTATCAATTAATCCAGAAAAATCTCTTGATAAAATCCAACATCCTTCCTGATTAAAACACTCACCAAATAAGAATTGAGGGGGATTTCCTCAATATATATGCAGAACCAAGAGTCAATATCATTCTCAATAGACAAAGAGTAAAGTCATTCCACTTGTGAACAGAGACCAGGCAAGAATGCTCACTGTCAACACTTCTATTCAATATTTTGTTGAAGTTCTAACTAGGAATTCTTGTGTAGGTTAGTGACAAGGAATTTTGCTACCTAAGTAAATGTATGCAATTCTAATTCACCAGTTGCTCCATGGAAGAAACAAGGACATTCTCCTCCCATGTGATTTTCTGTCTCTGAAAACCCACAGGAGGGACAGCTATGGGTTAACTCATAATCAAGGTACACAATCACACCACCAACTAAGTCAATTAAGCAAAAAAAAAAAAAAAGCATCCAAAACTGCTAAGAGGTGGTAAAACTGTAGCCATATGAAGACATAATTATAGAAAGCTCCAAAGACTAAGCAAAAAACAGATGATATCTAATAGGCCAATTTCGTAGAGTAATAGGATAGAAGATCAACAGACAAATCAATTGGATTTCTCTATAACAAAAAAGAAAACATGAAAAAGGAAATGGAAAAGCAATAGCGTTTGCAACAGCCAACTGCAATATGAAATACCGAGGAATCAACCAAGTACAGACACAAAGATATAAGAAAAACTATAAAATACTACTACAAAAAAATTCACTGCTCATAATTAAGAGAACTGAACATTGTATTTATTTAATTACACAACTTTCATGTGTAAATGAGGCAATTAAAAATACCATGTCTTGGTCAGCTCACCTTTATCTTTAAAGTAACATACTGGCTCTGAGCAGCAAAGCTCTAAAGTTATCAGTTCAAATGCCTACACCTATCGGATCCCTCTCCCTCCTATAAAGAGCTCAACACATGCACAATGGGAAAATACCAGCATTTATGTTTTATCCATTCTTGTGAAATTGTATACATTTTCAATACCAGACTCAGAAATGAGAGACTTAGAATAGAACATCTTAAAGTCTTCATGAATGATAGGAATAGATTATTGGTGTGAAAGAAAGATTTGGGAATTTGCCTTTGACTTCCTGACTGCTGGTGCCAAGAGTATTATTGTGGAACCAAGCAAGCTGAAATTGTTAACAATCTCAAGCTCTTCTCTGTCTATCATGAAGCTGCCAATTGGCCCAGTGGTGAGAATCTTTGTTCCCTTGATGTTGGACTTCAGTGCATATTGAAGACTACAGTCCTTGATCTTCTACAGCGTATGCCTTATGTCCTTCTCAAGTTTCAGCAAGCAAGGTTGTCATCTCCATAATGAAATTGTTGATAAGTCTTTCTTCAATCCTGATGCCACATTCCTGCTTATAAAGTCCAGCCTTCCAAATGATCTGTTCAGCACGTAGATTGAAAAGGCATGTATATAGAATACATCCTTGATGAACACCTTTCCTGATTCTGGACCATGCAGTGTTTTCCTGCTCTGTTCTGACTATGGCTTCCTGGTCCAAGTATAGGTTTTGCATGAGCACAATTAAGAGTTCTGCAATTCCCTTTCTTCTCTAGGTTAGCCACAATTCTTTTTTGTGGTCCACACAATCAAATGTCTTTTTATAGTCAATAAAGCATAGATAGATATTCTTCTGGTACTCTCTGCTTTCATCGATCTAATGTTGACTGTGATGTCCCTAGCCTAGTGCCACAGCCTCGTCTGAACCCAGATTGAACATCTGGAAGTTCTCTGTTGATGTACTTTTCCAGTTGCTTTTGGATACTCTTCAGCAGGATTTTGCTTACATGTGATACTAGTGATATTATTTGATAATTTCTCTACTTTTGGGTCACTTATTTTTTTGGAATGAGATAAATACAGATCTTTTCTAGTCATTTGACAAGGTAGTTATCTTGCCTTAACCCATAGCACTTTCAGGACAGCATTGGTTTGATGAAACATGCCAATTGGTATCCTATCAGTTCCTGAGTCTTTGTTTTTTGCCAGTTCCTTCATATTAGATTGAAGTTCCTCCTCCATCATCATTGCCTTTTGATCTTATGTTGTTTCATTAAGTTCTGTGTCTACCAATTCTTCTGGTATAGTGACTTTGTGTACTCCTTCCATCTTCTTTTGATGCTGCCTAAGTCATTCAACAATATGCCCTGAACATCCGTAAGTATTGCAATTCAAGGCTTGAACAGTAACAGCTGGCAAGTCTTACTTCCTTGGGTCAGAACTTAGGAAAGAGTTTCTGTTAAGTCACACGCAAAAGTTGATGAATCCAAGAATAGGTAAGAGAATCTTAATGACTAGTTCAAGAATCAAAGAGGTGACAAGCCAGATACAAGATCTTCCTCAACACAATGAAAAGAGCCCTGCCAAGGTTCCTTATATATTTATTGCTGGTCACATGTTCAGTGAAATTTTCCTTTGATCTATTAGCTATCATAGCAGATTGAGCCAAGGGAAAAGATTACATAACATTAAACCTGATCAAGGGAATAAATACATTATAATGCCAAAGTCAGAATACCTCAGAGATTTTTATGTGATAAATGTCATATGAAAAGCAACATTTATGGTGAAATGCATACAAAGCACATATTAACACTCCCTCTCAGTAATGATGGGCAGAGTTTTGGAACCAAGCTTTATAATGAAAAGAATTCATATTTGAATAAGAGATTAAAAAGTTATCAAACCATAATAATTAAGTAATTAATAAGCTAATAAACTGACTTAAATGCAAATTTGAGGTAATAGTGATCATCATTATAAAAATCCAGTCAGGAATGACAAAAATATTTTATAATTATGATCTTATTTTCCCCTTAACAGTCTCTGGATTCACATTCTTGGGGTCATGTCGCACCTGATAATGTTGAGTGATATAGAAAGGTTATATGCATAACCTGGAACTCCATTTATAGAAAAAAAAATGCACATGATAAAATCATTTACCTCATAGACATTTGTGATAATTAAATTAACTAATTCTTTGTTTTAAATTAGTTTTAATGAAAGTTTACTTAGGGTATCAAGTTATTCATTGTTGCACTTTCTCCCTGGCACGCTCCCCCAAATCACCCTTCTTGCAAAGAAAAATAAAAACTCTCTCATTGTTATGCAATCCCTCCCCTCAAGTTTACTCCACTATGCAACCTTCACTGTGGACTTCTGTAATGACAAGAATACCAATTCATATATCCCTTTTAAACAGTTCTCTCCCTCATCTGTTTCAATGCAATATACATCATTCCTCCCCTTCTTTTCTGTTAAATTAACTAATTCTTGTAAAGAATCAGAATAATGACTTGCATGAGTGATAAGCTCATGGCAGTTTTGTTTTAGCAACTAATCCACTTTCGAAGATACCATATTAGATACATGTTTAAGAATGAGTTAAATACATTTTGTATACTATACCAGTTTTCACTGAGTCAATTTTAGTTCATAATAACTCTGTATGGTAATGTGTAGTTCCTCATAGAAAGTTGCAAGACAGTAATCTTTATGAAAGTAGATTGCCCCATCTCTCTCTATACAATTGGTGGGGATTCAAACCACCGATCTTTCAGCTAATTTCCAAATGCTTAACAACTGTGCAAACAGGATTTGTTGAGAATAGACATATATACAAATGTACATGCAAGGCCCATGTATGTAGGTGAAATGTTTTGTCTGAAAAAAATACACAATGCCTTATAAACCTGAATCCCAGTCTTATCTAAATCAAGAATGTATGATAGTATTCTTAAAAAGAATTCAGTCACCCCAAAATTGAGCTCAATTCAGTATGTGTAACCTATCTTAGAATACAGGCTTTACTGGCCAATTCCCACCCGAGCTTTTAGCCTAAGAAATAGACCTTGTTTGCTTGTTACTACTGTCATAAATCATAAAAATACATGGTAACTGTACAACAGAGGCAATTACTAACCACATGATATAAAATTTCCCATTTAGAATGAAAAAGACAAGAAATTAAGCTAGTCACGAATAGATAAAATTATTAAAAACACACTTGTAGCTTAGCTATCCTGTTGCTTTGATTTTGTTATGTGCTCAGTAGATTTTGAAGCATGAAATTTGCTATGTATGATAAACTAGAAGAAGAAAAATAATACAGAAAATTTTCTATCTGCTTATTTGATTTGAAAAAAAATTGTTGTAGCATTTGACATCATCTCCAGAATAAAAAACATGTGAAAGCAAGATAGCTTTGCTGTTTGAATTGGCTGGCTTTGATTTAGTGTTACATTACTACCTTGTTTTATGAGTTCTGTAATATCAGCCTATTTGGTTCATTATGAATAACTGATGAATAATTCATGACATGTAAAAATTAATCAAGGAGGCTTGATTTTAGAGAACTTACACTGGAAAAAAGACAAAGCCTTTCTATAGATCATAGGGGAGATATATATAATTTTTTTAAAGAAGCATAGTCATTTTTTTCTTTAAAACTGATTTTAAAATATAGTATGTTCAGTAAGATCAAAACCTATCTTTTTATATAAAAACATTTATCCAAATGTGCACATTATAACTACGTGTAGATTTATGCACAAGTATTTAGTATAATCATGGACAGGCAAACAATCTTGCTCTGCTTCTCTTTCCATCTAATTTTAAATCACATTGAATAATAAATCAGGTGAACTGATGACTTGTACGAGGTACAGAGTACTTTGGAGAAATAGCACTATTTCTTATAAATGCTATAACCTTGGAAAAGTATAAATGTGATTGGCAATATGGGGAAATATTTATAATTACAGTGTGATGGTTTTGCAAATCCTCTATTCTAAAGGTTTGACTTCCAGTATGGATTCTACCTCTAATAATACTATAATGATTAGTGTTCCTTTATTGTTTATAAGGTCTTCAGAGATTGGCTATTTAAGAAGTTGATGGCCAGTTCCACATTCTAGTATTCTTAATCTGTGAGGTCTCCTTCAACCTTTCCAACATGGGTGACGCTTCTGGTATTTGACATACCAGATGATCGTTTTTGACATGTAATAAAGAGAACAAGAGAACATTATATATGGTTTAAGATTAAGATAGAAAAAATACTTAAGAAAGATAAGTGTGGGCTTTATCTTCTCTCATCACTTACTTGATCTGTATGCTGAGCAATTTTTTTGAGAGGCTGGACTCTAGGAAGAAGAATGTGGATTGGAGGAAGACTCATCAATAACCTATGCTGTGCAGACGGCACAGCCTTGACTGCTGAAAGTGAGGAGAACTTGAACCACTTATTGCAGAAAATCAAAGAATACATTCTTCAATATTAATTGCATCTCAAGTCAAGAAAATAAAAATTTTCATCACTGAACCAATATAAAACATCATGACAAGTGGAGAAAAGACCGAAACTCTTAATGACTTCACCTTACTTAGGTCAACAATTAAAACCTTTGGTACCAGGAGTCAGGAGATAAGGAGACATATTGCACTGAGAAAACTGCAGTCCAAAACCTCTCCAGATTATTGAGAAGCAATGATATCAGTTTTGAGGACTAATATGTGTCCGATTCAGGTTATGACTTTTTCAGCCACTTGCTATGCAGATGAAACCTGGACAGTGAATAGAGATTACAGAAGAAGAATTGATGTTTTTGAGCTGTGGTGATGGGAAAGTACTGACTATCTTATGTCTTGGAGAAGGTACAGTCAGAGTGTTCCTGGGAAGCAAAGATAACAAAGCTTCACCTCACATACTTTTGGTATGTTTCTAGAAGAGGCTATTCCTTAGAGAGGGATATCATGCTTGGAAACACAGAGGGTTAATGAAGGAGGCTTAAAGGTAACAGAATTGGTGAGGAAAGCACAGGACAGAATGAGGTTTCAATATGTTGTTAATAGAGTCATTACAGGTCATACTAGACTCAATGGCACTTAACAAACAAACAATCTAAATGAGAAAGGAAAAGCCTTACTTAAATAGTATAACTTTATAGGTTATGGCACCATATGCTTAAATAACTATTTGAGCTCTCCAAGATTATAGCCACATATGGCACATAACACATCAAAGTCCAGTATTTTTTGTTACTGTTTCTTGTTTTCTAATTTTCTGTTGTTATTAAGTGTCATTGAGTTAATTGTAATTTATAGTATTGCTATGTACAAGGTCAAAGGTTAAAAGTTGAAAACATGAATATAGATGTGAATATAAAGTTGAACTTACATGTGGATTTAAACAGCAAATTTCAAAGAATTGGACATTTTTCAAGATTTACAGAAAGATTTCTAGTTACTTTTGTCTTAAATGCAACATGAGATTTCTATGATTGAATCACAACAGTTATGGGAGATACTAAATAGGTGAATTTTGGTCAAACTGTATTAGGCTACACATACATAGTCATAGAGAGCTGTTTTAAATTGTCCCGGGGGGAGAAAAGGAAAGAATTGGTGCTATCAAAGATCCATAGATTTGGAAGTCTGTGATGGAAGAATACAGAGCTGTCAAGAATATAATCAGTGGTAATTAGTATGCTCCCAGTCCAATATAAGGACATGAGAGGACCATGCAAAATGTAACATAGAATGTATAGGACACTCAGTGAATTGGTAGTCTAAACTTAAGCAGAATGGAGAAAATTAAACTAATGAACAAGACTAAGTAAAATTAAACACCTGAAGCAGAAGACAAGGAGAACTGATGACACTTGATAGTAGTGATGGCTTCTCTCATAATTGTTGAAGTCAGATGTGTATATGCACAGACATCTTGAAAGAAGGTGTTATCAAAGAAGGTTTTGTTTTAAACCACAGGAAAATTTAATTGAGAAAAAGGAGGTATTCCTGCCATTAGTCAATATGATAACCTAAAAGCAAGAAAGCGTTAGGAAATAATGATTTTACAATCATCTCACTTCGAGAAATACACATATTAAGGAAAACCCTTACAATAATCTTGCCAGGTAAAAGCCATTGCTTACTAAGGTAAAATAAAAATTAAAAAAATAGATTCAGGCATGTTGATTGACCTAATGTATCATCACAAGTAAGAGGTGATAATAAGATTCAAAATAGGTTCTACTGAGCTGTGTTCTGTACTGTGTTCTCTACTGAGTCTGTTCTTCAACTGCACCTCCGTGTCTTTTTCTTTCCCTACTTTCTCACAGCACAGTATTGTAATTAATGGCTATGCTAACATTCTGTGATCTTTCTACTCTGCAGAGATACCTGTCAGCATCTTTGCAGAAAAATTATTATAAAAAGATTATTTCTGCCTTCTTCCATTAAGCCTCAGGGTATGTGGCTTGGGATTCAAAAGATCATACAAGGACATGAAAGTCTAGGATGGTTGGGAATAATATTTAGCTCCTAAGATTTAGTGTGTGAAAATTGAGTTTAATTATCAAGTCTTTGACTTCCTGGGGGTATGAACTTTACATAACTTCTCTGGGGCTGATTTTTTTTTTTTAATCTGCAGGAGAGAGTTGGGCTCTCTGTCTCAGAGTTTTATTATGAACATTACATGATATATATGTAAAGTTATTTTATAAGTACTGAAGTAATAAAAAACATAATCTTAAAAATAGTATTAAAATCATATAATTGTATTATGTATGGTAGCTTAATCTAAATAGGTCAGTACATTCAGTACACTTAAGATATTTTATTGGAATTGCTTGAAGATATATTTCATGTACAGAAATAAAGGTCATACTTAGAAAAATAACTTGAAATAATTTTATTCCGTACAATGAAAAAAGGAGTTTTGGTAGCTTAGTGGTAAAGAATTGTGCTACTAATGCAAAGGTAGGTGGTTCAAATCCAAAAGCTGCTCCATGAAATAAAGATGGACAATCAATTCCTGTGCAATTTATAGCCTCTGAAAACTCACTGGAGGGTCAGCTCTAACTCTATGGTACAAAAATGGTAAAAAGAAAAATATATTGAGTGGCTCTGATATATGTTTAAGGAACATTATTTTATGTTCATACTATTCCATTGTTTAAAATCAGTACTAAATAAATTAAGAACAAAAAAATACAAACCAAACCAAATGCCATGGGGTTAGTTCTGATTCATGGGAACCTTCCATCAGACTTCTTAAGTTGTATATTTTTACACGAAGAGACTTCCTATCTTTCTTCTATAGAATTACTAATAGATTCCAATTATTACAGATAGATTAGCAGACCACCACATAACATATTAACCACAAAGGTTAAATCAGAACTGCAAGTTCTAAAGATACAGAATTTATATTAAAAATAATAACTTATCAACTGAGGAGAGGAGACTTCATAATTTGGAACCTAAAAAGTTATCTGTCCTTGAGACTTTAAAAAGAAATCAACCAAAAGTGCATCTAAATTCCAAAATCAATCTCCATAATAGTCTATGTGTTTCCTACTGCCAAGGGGGCCCTTTAGAGTAGTGAGAGAAGATCTTCACCCTGAAACCCACAGCGTTCCTCTTCAGCAGGAAGTAGCTAAGAGAATACACCATCCCCTTTTTCTTATGAATCAGGGTGAA
>NW_006399758.1:30566312-30574428 GCF_000299155.1 Elephantulus edwardii | reverse complement strand
AATATCCCTAGTACCACGACCCCTTCTAAACCCAGCCTGGACTTCTGGTAGTTCTCTGTTGATGTGCTGTTCCAGTCATTTTTGGATAATCTTCAGTAAACTTTTGCTTGCATGTGAAATCAGTGAGATTGTTCTGTAGTTTCCACATTCTGTTGGGTCACCTTTCTTTGGGAAAGGAACAAATATCGACCTCTTCCAGTCAGTTTGCCAAGTGGTTATTCTCCAGATTTCTTGGCACAACTTGGTGAGCATGTCCATGGCAGCATCTGTTAACTGAAATATGTCAACTGGTATACCATCTATTCCTGGAGCCTTATTTTTTGCCATTTCCTTCAAAGCAGCCTAAACTACTTCTTTCATCACCATAGGCTCTTTTTCATATATTATTTCATGAAATTCTTCTGTGTCTTCCAATTCCTTTCGAGGGTCAGTTATTAGTAGTTTCTGACTTCATGGTACATAACAACTACAAGAGTTGTATGAAAGTGTGGACAGGAATAATGATTAACTAGCTACTATTGTTGAGACCAGCCCAAAGGGTTTCTGAAGGATTTATAAAAGGAGGCTGCCGTGGTTCTCTCTCAAATGCAAATTAAAATTTCTGGCCCTTCCCTTAGCAACCTGGCACATAAGATATTGCACTAGTGGTGCTCCTAATTACACCGTTGTTGTGATTGAATGCCATTAAGTATGACTCATTAGAATAGGTAAATTCTTTTTTAATTGGAAAGGTTATATTAAATATTCACTTAAATTTCTCATGCATTCTTCTATAGTATTCTTTCTTTGTTTTTATATTTCTTATTAAAATGAGTGTGTGATGCCAAAAGCAAAGGATGAAAAAGTATATGAGTAATATCAGCTAATTAAAATAAATTTCTGAAAAATTCTGTATTTTGACCATAACATGTTTAAATCAAAGTATGATGCTAGAATTTAGTGGCCAAGTGGTAAGGAGCTGTGCTGCTATCCAAAGGCACATGGTTTGAATCCACCAGCTATTATGGGAGAGAAAGATGTGCAGTCAGCTCTCCTGAGATTTACTGCATCTGAAAACCCCCTAGAGGATCTGTTCTGACGTGAGGGTACACAACACCAAAAACTAGGATAGTGTTAAGTCTATGCTTTAACCCCTCTGAATCTAAACCAGCCTGTGAGTGAATAAGCAATAAATAATTGCATTTTTTATAATTCTAGTTTTAAAATCATTAGCCTCTAAAAAAATTTGGTTTTAAAAAATTCACACTTAAATGGTAGTAATTATTCTATGACCTTGAAAGAAATGGTCGTTTTCATTATAGCTTCCTTTCAACATCTTGCCTCTTCATCTCTAGTCTTTATAGATGAGTATGCTTCTTTACTTTCTCACACCAGCTTCATATCAGATACTAAGAATTGGAGTAGATTAACAAGTATCATTTTAAAAGCTAATCATAGACACAGTTCTATAAGTTTATATTCCTCTTAATATTTCGCTAAGATTATCTCTATATAAGGATTAGAAACACTGCTTATGCATTCATTAATGTAATAAAGCTTTCTTGAAATCGGAAAGCTGGACAATGACTAGGGATTTAAGAAGTAGAATTGATGCCTTTGAGTTGTGGTGCTAGAGAAGAGTATTGAATATACCATAGATGGCTAGGAGAACAAACAAGTTCATCCTGGAAAGGATGAAACCAGGCTGCTCCTTGGAGGCAAGAATTGTGAAGCTCTGTCTGACATACCTTGAGCATGTTGCAAGGAGGGGCCTATCCTTGGAGAGGGACATCATGCTGGGGAGAGTGGAGGCACAGTGCTAGAGAAGACACTTGATGAGATGGATTGACTCAGTGACTAGAGTAATGAGGGTAGATGTGTTGGAGATGTTGAGGTGGGTACAGGATAAAGCAGGGTTCAGAACTGTTGTACATAGGGATTCTGTGAGTCACAAGTGACTCAACCACATTCAACAACAACATTACTTGAAAAGTGTCTGGATACACAAATGAAAAACGCAGTAATGGACTAATAGTTGCTGCTACACATACATTATATGGTTGTTTTGAGTACGTAACCATTGTGCCAAAGGGAAAAAAATAATACATACGACAAAAGTAGGTACTCTTTACTTCCAAATATTTGTTGCTCTTAGGAATCATAGTGAGGGGTCTGATTCATAGGAACACTAAAACAGCAGAACAAGACTTTGTAGTGTCCTGTCCGATCCTCACAATTGTCTGATTTTGAGCTAAATATAGCAACTGTTGAAGCCACTGTGCCAATCCACATTGCTGAAGGCCATTTGACAATGTCACCAAGATTTTCTTATGGTTCTTAAAGGTCCATTATTTAGATGTGGATGGCAAGGATACTTCCTAGTAGGTCTTAGCCTGGAAGCACTATTTAAACCATGGATGGCTTTACTGCTACAGGAAATACTGGTAGCTTCTAGCAACAGTGTAACACACAAGCCACTACAGTATGATTAACTCAAGAGAAGAATTGTATGTCATTGTTGCATGCCTCCAAGTTGTCTCTAACTCATAGGGAACTTATGTACAAAATAATGAAATACTGATAGTTCCCGCAGTATTCTTATGATCTATGATGAGCTTGACTTTATTGTTAAAGTCACTATGTCAATCCATCTTGGTGAAAGTCTGCATTTTTTTTCTTTTGACCCTTTTCTTTATTAAGTATGATTCCTTTCTCCAGTTACTGGCTTCTATTCTGCTAATTGTACACCAAGTATATGAGACATAAATCAAAAGTTCTCACTCTAAAGTGGCGTTCTGGAAACAGTTCTTCTAAGATAGATGTGTTTACTTTTCTGTCCATACATGCTATTGTAAAAAAAGCAAGTGACACTTGAAGAGTGCCATATCTGACCTTTATAAACTTCACAGAGGCAAACTATCCCTAACCACAGCATCAATAACACAAAACAGTGAGTTCAGAAAAGTTCCCCTTGCTTCTATGCCTCTTTCTACTCATCTCAACACCAATCTTACTGTTGGTCTGTGTCCAGATTCTGATGTGGTAGCTCACAGACTGCACAGAACTATATTGGTGAGTCAAAGGTTGATTTAGATTAATAACAAAATGCAATCAAGACAGCTCCCAAAATTTGCACACAGGTACATTAGCCATGAACCTCAAAGCGTTCTTAAATCCTCAGTCCTGCCAATATTGACTTTCCACACAATAGCCTAAGTTCTGAGTTCTGACACTATTGGCTTTCTCCTCTCCTCAAAGTTCCATCTTCTGTAAATTTTCCATTTCAACCAATGCTGCTGTTCTAAAGTATATCCTGCATTTCATTGAGTTGGGAAGATCACCTTTCTCTTCTGATGAGGGAAGAATTTCTTCTGGCTGGGGAAGATTTTCTTCCTGTGGAGAATGATTTCCTATCTCTACAGCTAGAGCTTCTCAATTTATTGGCAAGACTACTCAATCTCCTTGTAGATTGTTGAGTCTGGCAAATTTCCTTTGGAATGGTAGATAACCAACTCCTTGTGGATAAGCCAACATGCCCATTCACATAAGGCCTTGCAAAGTCATATTGAAAATAAACTCCATTAGCCACACTGTCTTTTCTAGCCATTAATAGTCACAAATAAAAATTAACTTTCTCCTTATGATACACAATAGCTATATATATATGAAACTGTTTAATCATTAACTTCATTCTCATTCTTTAATCTCTCCCATATTAACAATTTCTGATTTTCCCATTCCTATTATATCAGCACTCGAATAAAACCAATACGTTCCTTTTTCCGAAGAATCTTCTGTTCTAGTTAAAACTTTTAGCACCTGCATCCATAAGCAAAGTCCAGTCAAGAACAAGCCAATGCAATGATCAGTACTAGATCATAGCATGGAACATCTTCTTGAGTACTAGTCAAATCATCTCAAGCCTTTGAAGACTAGGTTCAAATTGGGCATCAGCTGAAAACTTTTCAGCTGAGCCCATACTTTTGTACTGTTCCAGACTGACTGACCTCTTAGCTTTCACATGAGGCCAAGTCAACAAGGTGGGGGTCCACATAACTCCCCGATTGTCAAATTCAACAATTCTTTTACACTTATCCATGTACATATTAATTTAACAATGCTGACAGAACATGTCTAAACTCACACTGTCTTTTCATTGCTACATCCTTCTTAACTCTATTCTGGTGAATCCAGGTGGTTACCACAAGTGAGCATTCTCACCGTAAACTGCTGCTGTGCTGTCCCAAAGCATGTCCTATATTTCCCTGGGTTGGGGAGGTCACCTTGCTCTTCTGGTGGAGGAAGTTATTTTGGTGAGGAAAGATTTTCTTTCTTTGCAGATAGAGCTCTTCAATTTATTGCCAATCTCTTTGTAGATTGTTGAGACTGTTCAATCTCTTTGTGGAATGTTACATAGCAAGTCTCTTCTGGATAGGCCAACATGCCTTATATTCATTAGCCCCACCTATCTGCATCACAACATCAAATAAGGGCTAAGGAAGTCATATTGAAAGATAAACCATAGCCAATAATCTTCTCTGTCAGTATACTATATTCTGTATTTTTCACAACCAGCATTACTAAAAAATATGAATTCTTAGATCTTTTTGTTTTCCAGTTTTACATGTTTTTGAGAGAATTGACAATGTCATAGCTCAATTCAAGTGAACCTTAGTCCTGAAAGTGCTATTTTTCTCTGAAGACTTAAAAATGTTTTTCCTGTAAATTTTCTCATTGCAATATACTTAGCACTACTTGTGAATCCATGTGAATAATGAAATGCTTCACAACTTCCGGGTCTTCTCTTTTTATCAGGATGTTCATTGGTAGAGACGTGAGCATTTTTCCCCCTTCATGTTGAGTGTAATCCATACTACAAGTTGTGGTCTTTGACCTGTATTGATAAATGCTTAAGTCCTCTTGACTATTAGCAGACTGGTCGTGTCATCTGCACGTTACAAGGTATTTTAAGTTTCCCTCCAATCCTTCTATAAAAATTTTTCTTAATATCGTCCACGGGATATTTTTCACTATCATCAGCAAAACTTTAGTTATGTGTATTTTCTAATAATTTCCATATTCTAGTGGATTAACTTTGCATTTTTCTGTTGTTATTTATTGCCATTGAGTTGAGTACAACTCATAGCGACACTATGAACAAAAGACCTAAAGCCTTTCTATAACTATCCTTTCTCAAAGTTCATAGTTTCCAGAGGCATGTTGTTTAGGAAGTGGCTACCAGTCCTGCATGGGGAAAAAAGTCTCTTCCAGTTAATTGTCTTCCAAATTTCTTTACATAAAGGAGGGATTGCCTTTAGTGCTGTATTAGTTGGTTAAAGCATGTCAATTACTATTTTGTCTTTTCTAGGAGTTTTTCCTTCCAACATCCTCAGCACAGTTGTGCTTTTTCTTTCAATATCAATGGGTTCTGATAGTGTGCTGCCACTTCAAATGATTGAAAGTTAAACAATTAGAAGGGTTTTGTGTTTGTTTGCTTTTTGTTTTTGTTTTTAGTGCAAAGACTCACTGCATTTCTTCTATGTTCTTTTGACAGTTCCTGAATAATTTAATATTTTGCTAATAGAATTTTTCCTACCACAACTCAAGGCTGGACTATTTTCATCAGTTCTTTCAGTTTGAGAAATACCAAGCATCTTCTTAATATTTGCTTTTTATAACTCCAGGTCTTTAGACAATTCCTTATCATGCTACACCATACTTTAATATGTCTTCTTAATCTGTCTTGAAATAGTCTACATTTGCATTCTAAATAAAGTTTCATTATTCTGACATCTGTTTTGATCTTTTCTATCTTTGGTATCTTCATAATGACCTTTTGATGTCCTTATGTGTAAGGTCTTTGATGAAATTTCATAGCTCATTTGGTCTTTGATCAATAATGTCTAATGTGTCAAATTTATTCTTGTGATGCCTCTACTTTCCAGTTTGATTCTCTACAGATGACATTTTGGTTCTCACAGACTTGTTTTAATTTTTTTGTGTTTCACGTTGAACTTGTGTATAAGCAATTAATGATCTCCTCCACAGTGAACCCCAACCTTGTGCTGACTGATGATATTGAGCTTTTCCATCACCCCTCCACCTTCAAACATTCGCCTGTTAGAAATATTTGGGCAGCTTTAAAAGAAAACAAAACCAAACAGTGTAATAATCGGAGGAAATCCACTTCCTTAAGTGCCAGAAGGGCCAATGGAGTTAAGAATTATAGAATGTAGAAAGAGTTGTAGTTGGTGGATGACAATGAAGGATTTTGAAGATTTATTGTCTAATAACTTTATACCTAATTAGTATATGACTTTTAAAATAATTTATGTTAGTTATTTAAGCAATGTTTCTTAACTGTGACAGGAAAACAAAAAATATTTTTATAATTCCCCTTTCTAAGGATAAAAAGTTATAAGTATGCTTGTTTTTCTTGTTTTTCAAGGTTTATTTTGATTGCATGAATAAAACAGTGTGCCCTCTAACCATGTATTTCCTTAAAATGTTCATATTTTCACATCAGTATCCTCTCCATGATTATAACAACAGAAATATTTTAGTCCACACCACCACACAGTTTATAAAGACACATGATTTCAATGTCCTGATTTGCATTATCATTCTTATTTTACAGACTCATAAAACAACTTATCTCTATTATTAAAGACTTGAATCTTCCGTGCTGTGTTCTAATTCCAACCCTGTTGAATATACAGATGATATCACTAACATAACAATGAAGAATAGATTATTTTATGCCTCTTTCAGGGAACTCTGGTTGCCTGGTGGCAAGAAGCTGCAGTGCAATACCGAAGGCATGTGATTTGAGGCCACTGACTGCTCCAAGGGAGGACGGACAATCTCCTTCCATGCAATTAACTGTCTCTGGAAACCTACCAGAGGGTCACCCATTGATCAGTTCCAACTCGACTGTACGTATCAACAACATGTCTCTTTCTTCATCCACCCCTCCATTATGCTATGTTTTATAAGTTTTTCTTTAAGATACCTTTATTAGCTATATAATTTGTTTCTAATTTTCTTTGGTATAAATGCTGAACAAATGTTTGTGTCCAGTATCTTATTGTTCCATCACTATTGTGCATTGAAACAAATGATTTTATCACCCAACTTATTTTGAATGAGGCAAGGTAATCGATTTCATGAGAGAGCTCGGGTGGCCTACTGTTAAGAAGGTGCACTGCAGTCCTGAAGGCATGTGGTTTACCAGCTGCTCTGAGAGAGAAAGATGGGTCATCTCCTCCCATAAAATTAACTGCCTCTGAAAATTCCAGTTCTATGGTTCACAACAGCAATTGAATCTGTAAGTCGTTTCCTTCATGTAACAATGTTTGTTGTCATTTTTAATGATTTTGTGTTTCAGGTAGCATGTGCATAATTGTGATAGAAGGTTAGTAAACATTTTTAAAATTCGCCTGCTTTCATAGAGTTTGAATTCTTCAGACTCTTTCTCATGAGTTACTCTTCCTTAAGTAAAGCAATGGCTGAAAAATTAAAAAATGCATTTTAAGCCATGATTTGGTGCCAGTTTTAATGAGCATGATGAATCACATTTGCTTTAGGCTATGTGCAGTACTCAGTCATTTTCATGGTGATTGCCTGAAGATTAATTTAGTATGATCGTTTGAATAACTCTCAGCATAAAAATGTGATGGTGGTTGAGAAAGATCTGGGGATACCTTTCCTGTATTCCTTAACAGTGGATAAGAAAAAGAAGTGTCAGAAAATGGTATATGTATTGCCATTTCTTCTTCAAAATTTTATCCAGAGTCTCACAGGAATGTATCTGATTATGCACTTTATTATATTTTAAAATTTAATTTTCAGACACTAAATACTTAAAATTGCCATTTGCTAGCATTCTTAGATGAGCTATTAGATTTTATTCCCCTCTAAAGTATTCAGGGGATCCTTCAGATATATAAATCTAAACTTAAGAAATTCTGAAGAATTATGCCATTTGGTAAATAATCATTTGTTTAATGCTGACCATTATAATTAGACAAAAACGATGAAATAAAACTTGTAGGTATCTATGAGAGATTTTTTTGGTAAGACATTTTATTTAATTTGCAATAAATGTGAAAGAGAAATATATTCCTATATTCCTTCA
>NW_006399758.1:30548775-30566194 GCF_000299155.1 Elephantulus edwardii | reverse complement strand
CTCTGCCACAGTAAGGGAAGATCTTTTTTGATACAGCTACTGTATAGGATATGGACACTCTGACTGCCTAGTGGTAAGGAACTGTGCAGCCATCCCAAAGGCATGCTCTTTGAATCTACCAGTTGCTCCACCCGACAAAGATGAGCAGTCTCGTCCCATGCAATTTACAATCCTTAAAAACTTACAGAATATCAACTATGAGCCAGTTCTGACTGGACAGTACACAATAACAACAACAATAAAGAACCCATTTACCAAAAATTAATGTATATTAAATAATTGTATTAAAAATTTACATTTATGAACTATATTGTTTCTGCTCTTATGATTTCAGATATTAAAATGCTAGGTCTCCTTTTCAGTATTTTTTTTATTAAAGGGAAAATGCAAATTGAGATGTCAAATTAGACCGTTGAACTTAAGCAACATACTCTGAATGCTTACAATGTCATTTTCCAAATTAGATGCTTAGAGCATGATTTGAAAGTTGCTTGGGAAATATGTGCAGAGATCTACAATTATATATTTTCTTATTCTAGCTTTCCAAGTAAACCATAAATGCATTGACTGCTGTTGCTGAAATTAAAATAGATTTAAAATGAAACAAACATAAGAACCGTATTTTACCCTCATGTTTATCAAATATACTCATCACAATATCATAATGTTATAATAAAATACATCATTTTTTTATCTTGTCCTGAATGACCCTTTCTAGGGTTTGTTCTTTTTTTAATACACATTCTGCATTTGTATATGTGTCATATGTATATACTTTATTACAGGAAAAAAGAGGTTTTGTGGTACAATGATTAAAGTGCACTGAAAGGTCAATTATTTAAACCCAATAGCTGCTCCTTCTGTGGAAAAAAGATGAAATAGTCAGTGTCTGCCAACATTTGTAGGCTTGAAAACCATATGGAGCACTGCCTCCAGGTGTGTAGGTTAGTTCTCAGTGAGAATGGACTCATTTACCATGTCCTTTCTTTTCTGTTTGTGTTGGTTACAGAATGCATATTATTTTATATCTTGTTCTATGACTTACTTTTCCCCCCAATATACCTCAGATCTTTAAAATTTTGCCTGACCTTTTTTAATGTACCATATTTTATATTTATGCCTATTTTTATATAGACTTATATGTCTACATCTATTTAAACAAATTACATGTCAATGACTAAACACGTAAGTTGTTTAAAGTTTTTTTTAATCTCATAACTAATGCCTAAGTAAAATTTCTTCTAAACACGCATGTGTGCAATTTGATGTGCAATTACTGTTTTAGCTGTCAGATGAAGCTGAGTTAATGGGATGATGTGTAGTTTCACGTGACCATGACTTTTAAAAAAATGCAACAGGAAGCTAAAACTGTCTATTTAGGCTTTGTGCTTGTTTTGCTTTGTCATACACATTAAGCTGGCTAATGATTAAAACATCTGATGTTTCAGAAAGACTTCATTAACTTGCACTAAAATGAAGGGAGGATGGAATTAGGCTTTTCAAATTATCTAGGAAAGAAAGTGTGTGTGTGTGTGTGTGTGTGTGTGTGTGTGTGTGTCTGTGTGTCTGTGTGTGTGTGTGTATGTGTGCGTGTAAATAAAAGGGAGATTTTTGTAGGAACATAATCAAGGTAGTCGTCCCTTGACTTCAAGTTGTAACTCAACTCTCAGTTGAGGGCAGAAGACAAGAAACAAGCAGTTGTGATTCCCTTGGAATGGTAATAAGAATATAATAATTTATTAGAAAATGGAACTCTCTTTAGGTTACTGGGTAAAGGATTACAAATTTACATGTGATTATCAAACTTAACTTTTAGCACAGTTATTCTAAATGTGTGCAAATGACTCTAACCATGAAGGTATTACTGTTTTCGTGCTTGCTGCAATGACCATGTTAGGTGCCTTTGACTATGATTCACAGTGACTCTATCTTCGTGACCTCTCACATGCACCAGTTCATTGTGGTAATCATTGCGTCAATCCATGTCTTTAAGGGTGCACTTTTCTTTCACTGACCTGCTACCTTTCTGAGAATTATGTTTTCCTTAAAGACTGATGCCTCTTAACAGCATGCCCAAACTATGTTAGGCAGAGTTTCACCGTCTTTGCCTCAAGGAACACCCAGTTTGTACTGACTCCAAGATAGATTTGTTCTCTTGACATCCCATGGAATGTTAAGTATTCTTTTTCCAATATCAAGGTTCAAACTATTGATTCTTCTCCAGTTTCCTTTATCCTTTGTTCAACTTTCAGATATATAGGAAACAACTGAAATGAGCATGGCTTGTATCAGTCACACCTTAGATTTCAAACAGTCTTCCTTTTCCTTTAGTAACCAGTATACGTGTTCATATATCTGCTTGCATTGAGGTTCTTATTTCTTTAGGATACAGATTTTGTGATAAGGTCAATGGATCAAATGCTATTTCTGTTCAACTTTTTAAAGGAAATACAAATCTATTCTCAATACAGTGTTTGCACAATTTTAAAGCCCACCAAAAGTGTGTTATCATGGAAGAAGAATTGACACCTTTGAGTCGTGGTTCTTGGAGAAGAGTATAGAACATACCATGGACTGCCAAGGGGAAAAACAGATCTGTCCTGGAGAGGGTGAAAGCAGGCTGCTCCTTGGAATCAAGGATTTTGAAGCTAATCTCACTCAACATTTCTTAAGCTGAAGGAATTGAAGAATAAATTCAAGCCTGAAGTTGCAACACTTAAGGATGTTATGGGCAGAATATTGAATGATCCAGGAAGCATTGAAAGAAGATTATAGGAGGATACAGAGTCACTGTACCAAAAAGGATTTACTGACATAGAAGAAATTAATGAAACAAAGCATGATCAAGAACCCATGGCAGGAAGCTCTGGTGGCCTAGCGGCAAGAAGCTGCACTGCAATCCCAGAAGTGTGCGGTTTGAATCCACCAGATGCTCTGCTGGAGAAGGAGGGACAATCTTCTCCTATACCACTCAGTTCCAATTTGATGGCACACACAAAATAATAAGATAAAATTAAAATTTAGAAAAAGAGCTTATGGCAATGAATGAAGAAGTTCAACATACTCTGAAGGACTTGGCCAAAAAGAAGTTCCCAGGAATTGATGGCATACCCATTGACATATTTCAACAGACACTGCCCTGGATGCACTCACCGAGTTGTGCCAAAAAATATGGAAGAAAACCACCTGTCCAAAAGACTGGAAAAGACCTATATTTGTTTCCATTGCAAAATAAGGTGACTGGACAGAGTGTGGAAATTATCAAACAATATCATTAATATCACATGCAAGCAAGATTCTGCTGAAGTTGACCCCAAAATGACTGGAAAAGCACATCAACAGAGAACCGCCTAATGTGCAGGCTGGGTTTAGAAGAGGCTGTAGTACTAGGGATATTATAGCTAATGTTAGATATATGTTGGCTGAAAGTAGAGAATACCAGAGGAATACATATCTGTTTCATTGACTACGAGAAAGCATTTGACTGTGTGGATCACAACAAACTGTGGCTGACTCTGAGAAGAACGGGAATCCAAGAACACTTGACTGTGCTTATGCAAATTCTATACTTAGACCAGGAAGCAGTCGTCAGAACAGAGCAGAGAAACACTGCATGGATCAAAATCAGGAAAGGAACACATCGGGAATGTGACCTATCTCCATATATTGTCAAGCTATATACAGATCAGATCATCCAGAAGTCTGGGCTTTATGAGAAGGAATGCGGCATCAGGATTGGAGGAAGACTCATCAACAATCTGTGTTATACAGATGACACAACTTTGCTTGCTGAAACTGAGGAGGACCTGAGGCATTTGCTGCAGAAGATCAAGGACTGCAGCTTTTAATAAACATGGATGCTCAGCATTAAGAAAACAAAGATTCTCACCACTGAGTCAACTGGCAGTATCATGATGGACAGAAAACAGATTGAGATTTTTAAGAGATTTAGTTTGCCTGGCTCCACAATCAACTCTTGGTGCAAGCAGCCAGGAAACTAAAAGATGAATTGTATTGGGGAAATCTGCTCTCAGAGATCTCTCCAGAGTACTAATGAACAACCATGTCAGTCTGGAGACTGAGGTGTGCCTGATCCAGGCCATAGACTTCACAATTACTTGCTTTGCATCAGAAAGTTGGACAATGACTAGGGATGATAGAAGGAAAATTGTTGCCTTTGAGTTTTGGTTCTGGGTTAGAGTATTGATTATTTCATTTAATGTTAGGTTAACAAACAGACTTTTTCAGGAGAAGGTGAAACCAAGCTACTGTTTGGAGGCAAGGACTCTGAAGCTCCTTCTGACATAGTTTGGGCATGTTGTAAGGAGGGACCAGTCTTTGGAGAGGGACATCATGCTTGGGAGGGTGGAGGGACAACACAAGAGAAGAAAATCCTGGATGAGACTGACTGATTCAGTGAGTGGACTGATAGGGGTAGGTGTGTTGGAGACACTGAGGTTGGCACAGGATAGAGTGCTTTTTTTATTTTTTATTATTTTTTTACTTTCTTTTTTTATTGGTTCATCAAATCTTTTAATTCTTTTTTAAATTTATTATTAATTTCAATGAAAATTTACAGAGACTTTGGATTTCCATTCATTCATTGTTGAACTTTTCCCCCTCCCAACCTTCCCCTCTAGTACACTACCCTCTTGAAAAAGTAAAAGAAAAATTCTTTCATTGTTTTACAATCCCTCCCCCCAGGTCCACTCCACTATATAGCCTTTGCTCTGGACTCCTGTCATGACAAAAATCCCTAATAATTCTCCCTGATAGAGAGCTTTTGCATATAGGGTTGCTATGAGTCACAAGTACTTCGAGGGCAATGAACAACAACAACAAACTCAATTTACTAATGTAGAGTCAAAATTAAGCTATAGGTGCCTCCACTGGATTTCTGAGGTGGTAAATCACAGGGGAGTAGATTACTTCCTTTTCTATTCGTATGCTGCTGGTGGTTCAAGCAATCAGATCGCTGTAGCCTCTTTAGCAGTATGACTCTCTATGGGCTATGCCACAAAAAGGCTAAATTTAGGACCCTTGGCAGCATAAAAGTGTCTATCTGCTAAACAAAGGCTGATGCTTCAAAGTCATTCAACCCAACTAGATGACTCTTTGGGAGGTCTGCTTCTGTAAACTTTACACCAAAACCAAACCAAAACTGTTTAAGGCAGTTCTAATGTGTCACGTGGTAGTCACCGGCCTAGTGGTAAGAAGCTGTGCTCCAATTTTTATGGTTTGAAACTGCCAGCTACTCTGCAGGAGAAGACTGGGCAGCCTCCTCCTGTTGGAGTAACTGCCTCTGAAAACCTGCTGGAGGGTCAGCTACAGATTAGTTTCGACTGAACAGTCAGTGCACAAAACAAGAGTTAAAGGTTAATAGTCGTCAATACTTTACATTTTCTTTGAAGGATCCAATTTTAGAATTAATTTTAAAAATTAAAATTAAATCTAAATATGATATTTTAAGGCCATTGAGTCAAATTTAATTCAGAGTGACCCTATGTAGAATCAATCCAAAACTTTCCTGATCACCTCTCTTATATAGGAGTGAAAACCAATATTACAAATAAAGAAAGCCATTCATTCATTTACCAGTTAAGTTTTAATTGGCCAGTTCTTGGTAATAATACTAGGCTTATAGACCTGGTATAAAGAAAATTACAAATGCCCAAGACAAGTATTCTAAGAGAATGCAATGCATCATGTGTCTAAACATATGTTGGTAGTGATGAAGGGTGGCAAGAAGACTAAAGGTGTAATTAGGCCAATAAATTGTGACATTTTACAGTTTTTATTTTATTTTACACAATAGTCAACCACTAATGCTTTATACAGCAGAAAACATATTCCCAGGTTCAGGTTGTATATTGTTAAATTATGGTTGCAGAGAAAAGTTTTTAAGGCAAGACTGCAGGTAGGTAGGTCAAGTTAGGTTAGCACAGAGTTCCTTAAAAGGTACAAACTGAGTGGTTCTCCACACCAATTCCCAGGGAGATGGAAAGCAGTGGTGTTGAAAGACCTTAACAAAGACAGGTGAATTTAAAGCAGATCTTGATAGCTAGTTAATTACAACATTATTATGTGGTTCTCTTTAGGAAATAAATTCTCTCTTCAAAGTGTAAAACTATTTATCTAATTATTAGACCCATTTATGAGTTCTGATGTTTGAGGTTCTGTTTTAAGCATTCTTTTTTTAAAAAAAATTTATTTTATTAATTTTAATGAACGTTTACAGAGATTTGGGATTTTCATTCATTCATTGTTGCGTTTTTTCTTTACTCCCTTCCCCCCAGTTCACTCCTCTCTTTGAAAAAGCAAAAGATAAACTTCTTTGTCGGTATACAATCCCTCCTGACCCCATTCTTGATTTATCCAGAACATAAATAATTATTTTTTAAAGAAAAAAATCTTTTCCAGAAAAAAAGAATAATTTCTTTAGCTGTAATACTAGCTTTGTTTGAAAATTCTACATGTTTTATTATTGAAACAGTTATCAGAAAAATCTATTGTGGCTGGTATCCTAATTATTAGATTCCAGATGCTTGTAGCAGGGGAAAGTACAGTAGAAAATAATGAGCTGAATCAATTGAAGGTAGTAGTCAGAGTTCAAGACCTTCATTTGTAAAATAGAAAAGAAAACACTCACTTTCAACATCATTGCCATGTGGTCAGAACTAACAAGATACAAACTGGAAAATGCTAGAACACAAATAATTGCTTTCTTATAAATGATAAACATTAGAGTGCTTAGATCTTTTGGCTTTTGTATTTCTTGAGGAAAATATGTTATTTTAAATGTTTGTACATTTTTTTAGTTTATTTTATAGCATTTAAGTTCCAGGAAATAAAATAACACCTTGGGTATGTGTAGTAGTGTGAAACAAGTTTCCTTTGAGAATTTAGGAGCAGTTAAAAGACATGGAAATACATTTATTGTAGGTCCTGAAATATGTAAATCAATGCATGTGAACAAATGTTGTAGTTGTAACATAAGCAGGATATATTTTCAATACTAGTCCTGAGGCCAGCTATTACTAAAATCCTATTAGCAGAGCCAAAGCCTCATGAAAATGTTAATAATGTTTGGAAGTTGCATTAGGAATATTAGAACTCAAAGATATTAAAAAAATTATGATACCAACATGCTTTCTTATCTTTTTTGTGGAGCATGTTTCTAACAAAGATGCTTTTAATTGTTAAGACACAATCAGTAATTCCATTCTATAAAATTATGTGGTGAAAAAGCATAATTTTAAAAAGTAGCCTACCTTTTAAAAACAATATTGTTTTATTTTAACTTTTATATAAATATAATTTAACTTAATGTACATTATTTAAAACAGTATCCAGTTTTTGTAGCAAAATGAACGGAATGTTTTTTTTTGCTGTGATATGCCATCAAGTCACCTGCAACTCATAATGCCCCTGTGTTCAACAGTTCTGAAGCTCAGTCTCACTGACTCCAACACACCTAGCCCCATTGTCCTAGTACCGAATCAATTCATCTAATCTGGGGTCTTCCTCTCCTGAGCTGTTCCTCTACCCTTCTGAGCATGTTGTCCTTCTCCAAGAACCAGTCTTTACTGACCATGTTCCCTAAGTATGTGAAATGGAGTTTCAAAATCCTAGCCTTAAAGGAGGAACTCAGTTTTACCCTCCTAAGTCAAAACTGTTTGTTTCTTGGCTGCCCACAATATGTTCAAGACTCTTCTTCTTCTGTCATCCTTATTTATTGTCCAACTCTCTAATGCATAACAAGTATTTCAAAGACCATGATCTGGATCACGTGCAAATTAGTCTCTAGACTGACATCATTGCTTCTGAAGAGGTCCTTGGGAGCAGATTTTCTCAGTTCAATTTGTCTTTTGATTTCCTGAGGCTGGTACCAAAAGTGTTGATTGTGGAGCCAAGCAAACTGTAATTGTTAATAACCTCAATCCTTCTCCACATATCCTAATGCTTGCTAATAGGGCCCAGTGGAGAAAATCTTTGTCTTCTTGATGGTGAGCCTTAATTAATGTTGAAGACAGCAGTCCCTGACCTTCTGCAGCAAGCACTTCAGGTCCTCCTCAGTTTCAGCAAGAAAGATTGTATCATTTGCATAACACAGGTTATTGATGAATGTTCCTCCAGTCCTGATTCCACATTCCTCTTCAAAAAGCTAGCCTCTTGGATTATCAGTTCTTCATCTAGATTGAAAAGGTATGGAGACAGGACAGAATTTTTTTCTTTGATTTTAAACCATACAGTCTGTTCTGGAGACTGCTTCCTAGTTCAAGTATAGGTTTCACATATCACAATCAAGTGTTTTGGGATTCCTGTTTTCCTCAAGGTTACCCACACTTTGTAGTGATCCACACAGTCAAATGCTTTCACATAGTCAATGAAACACAGATAGACAATCTTGTGGTACTCTTGCCTTCTTCCAAGATGGATTTGACATTGGTGATTAAGTTTCTAGTGCCACACCTTATCTAAACCCAGCTTATATTTCTAGAAGTTCTCTTCAATGTTTCACTTGATTTTGGATAATCTTCAGCAGGATTTTGCTTGCATGTGTTATTAGTTATGTTGTTCGATAATTTCCACACTGGGTCATCTGTATTTTGGAATGGGAATAAATGAGGACCTCTTTCAGTCAGTTCTCCATGTAGTTGTACTGACACCATATTCATCTATTCAGTTTATATTTAATTACTGAGAATTTGGTACAACCAATTGGAAGGTAGTTTGGTGTTTTCTCAGAAAACTGAACAAAGAAATTCCATATGACCCAGCTATTCTCCTGCTTGGAATATACTCCGAAAGAATGAGAACTGATGCACAAATGGAGTCTTATACATCAATGTTCATACCAGCATTATTCACCACCACAAAAATATATCCAATCACAATATGGTACATTCACACAGTGGAATACTATAAAGCACGCAGGGACAGTGATTTTGTAAATTACTACCTAACTTGGGAGGAACTGGAGAGCATTGTGCTAAATGGACTAACTCTGTATAAGACCATTATTATAGAAATAGATAACAAGTAAAACATGTATGAGGATCTAAGGGGGCCTAAATGGGTGAGGGTACGAGCAGAAGGGTGAGGATGGCCCAAAGGGTGGTAAACATAGGGTCACCCAATTTGGTGGCTGGAGGGAGAGGTGTGTTAATGAAATGGGAAAGATCAGTGTGAAAAACAGTATATACTAACTTTGCAATTATAAAATAAAAAGAAAATAGAAAATATTTCATAAAACATTATATAAAATAAAAATTTATATTCAATAAAGTGGCCTGAGGGTCTAGGGAGGAAAATGTGCAACAACGAAAGAATAAAAATCCAACTTTTCTGTGAACTTTTGTGAAAAGCACAATAAAAAAATACTGGGTATTAAAAATCTTGGTGGTACCACAATTTCAATCTAAGAGTTAATAAAGTATTTTTAAAAACTTCAATAATTGTTTGAAATGTTATTTTTTAATTTTTGGTGGCATACCAAATTCACTATGAAAGTAAAAGTAAAATACATGAATGAAGAAGGGATACATAGAAATTACTGAACCCCGACATAAACCATTAAAATAGTGACATAGCACAAATTAATCTATTAGAAATATAATTGAAATCTCTAAAAATCTGTATTTGTTTGATAGCATCTGCTTACTAAAGGGGTAAAAGACTTATACAAAAATATATTTAAAGTTAATCACTCAGAGCTAGGAAGTTTATTTTCCTTTTCAAGATAATGACAACAGTCTTTAACTGCTGTCACTGACATATTAAATATTGGCAAAATCCTTTTCTTCATTGATAACAAAATGAATAATCCAATTATCCAAGTGTTGGTCCTATGTACAACTTTCTTTTTTCCACTACAAGCCAGTTCTCATTTCAGACCAGGCATACACATGGCCAGGCTGATACATGCAGTCTTACTAAAGAATTAAAGTTTCAGGATGAAACTTTGTGTAGGAAGAAATATTTCACAGGCATACAAATAGAGATTTTGAGCACATTCATGTTATTGTGTCCACTTTAAATATGACATCATGAAACAGAGAGCACCATAATTATCAGCCTCATCAGCCATGTTTGCCTGGTAGTTTCTTGTGGTTAAATGCCCTTGAGTTGACGTCAAGTCAGAGCAAAATAGACTATCAGAGAATTAAATAATACCTGGTCCTGTGCCATTCACACAATTGCTGCTCTGTGAGTCATTTGTCACAATAATTATTAATCTTATTGAATATTTTCCTCTTTTTAACTGACTATTAACCATGATGTCTTTTTCTACTGATTAGGTCTTGATAACATCCAAATTCTTTAAGAAGTCTCACAATATTCTTACATAATACTTATTGGTTCTCCAGTATAAATATACTGTATGCATGCATTATTTACCTTGATTTTAAAGCACTGAGAAGCTCAGATATCTCACTATGGATTATTTTTATCATCCAAGGTGCTGGAGTATTGTATACCATAAACTACAAAAAGAACAAAAAGATCTGTCCTGGAGAGGATAAAACCAAGTTGCTCCTTGGAGGTAAGGATATTTGAAGCTCTGTCTGACAAAATCTGGGCATGTTGCCAAGAGACACAAGTCATTGAAAAAGGACATTATGCTTCGAAGGGTGGAAAACCCAGGAAATGAAGATCCTGGATGAGATAGATTGACATAGTAACTGGAGTAATGGAGTAGATATGTCTTAAACAGTGAGATCGAGTCAGAATAGGGCAGGGGTTCACAGCTATTGTCCGCTGGTTTGCCATGAGTTGCAGTTGGTTTGATGGCACAGAACAAGAAAAATAACAAATCTATTAACAACATCACACTATTTAACCTATGCTTGTGAACCTGAAACTGTAGAAGGTGACAAGGGAAAGAAACATTCAGCCATATCACAGTTCATCTTCTGTGTGTGGAAGTGCAGACATTTGTATTAAAGGAATACTTTAATTTTGTGTCTTGGAGCTAATTTATGAAGTCCTCCCACAGCTACTGTTTTAAGAGAATGAGCAAAAAGGAGAGCTATCTTATCTAGCTCATATAAATAAAGCCCATCTGAATAGATAAGGGATCTTCTCCAGGTCCTTTACACCTTGAAATGTGAATAACTCTCTAGGTGTTTGGATGGGGGGGCACATAATTGTTGCTGCACTGTTAAGTGAAGGCTAGAAGTTCTCATCCACCAGCTCTTTTATGTAGAAAGATGAGCAGTTTTTTCACATAAAAGGTTTTATTTTTCATTTATAGTTCACATAAATTAAATATAAAGCCTTAGAAACCTCCTGAAAAGTCACTATGAGTTAAATCAGCTTGATAAAAGAGTTTGAACACATAAACTTATTATATCCCCATAGAAATCTGTTTTTAAATGGGAGGTTTCTTTGTTATTTTATAACCCAGGTTATTTTCATTCTTTGATGAGGAAACTCTGACTTTACAAAAAACATTATTTATGGAGTATTTTTCTTCCAGTACTGATGATATACTTTGCTTCTGAATTTTTAAAAGTAGATTTACAAAAATTGAAAGTAAAATCTGTTAGTTTGAATTTAAAAATCTTGAATCATTAGTTAGAATGATTTGAAACACACGAAAAATGAACACTTTGATTTTTAAAAGCAAATAAAATATTCTACCCAAGTCCTCACATTTGTATAGAAATTTTCCAGTTACACTAAGTTGTAGACAAATACACAAAACCCAAGGCCATCAAATTGGTGTCTATGTATAGTAGATATATGTTGTATATGCATGGTATTAACAGAGCAAAATATATGAGCAGAGCAGATGTCCCTACAGGGTTTTCAATGCAATCTTTTCTAAAGCTGACTACTATGTCTTTCTGCTGAGGAGTGGCTAGTGTGCTCAAACTACCAACTTTTCAGCTGACAGCAGAGGGCTTACCTATTTCACCAACAAAGTGTCATTAAATTATAGTTATACTTAAATGCTTATGCCTATTTTTTATTATTCATGGTATTTTTTTCTTGTCAATGAGAAGCACTGGCTGGTTCTTGTGATGAAAACCATGAAGCGAATTGATTTTTTTGTTTCTATTCGTGATGATACTTTTTATATGATTGTGTTACCTTACACAAGGCATAGTTAACAAATATTTGTTTTAGTTTTGCTTTCTCTCCCTTAATAAGACACATACAACTTAGACAATGTAACTTTTGAGTATAAAATTTGATGAGTTTCGACAAACGATTGCACGTCTATGACCAACCGCGCACTCAAGGAAGAGAATGTTACCTTTTTCTCAGAAATACTTTGTTCAGAAATCTTTAACTTTTACTCTTTAATTCTTTGACAGTTGCATAAGAGCCATTATTCTGATTTCTTTCATCATAGATTAGTGAAGCACATAACACAACTTTATACAAATGGAAATATTAAAAAATGCACTCAAGTATCTGATCTCTTTTGTTTATAATAAAGAAATTTGAAATTTTTCATGCCTTTATATGCCTCAATTGTACATTATTTTTATTGCTGGGGTATTTCATTGGATGAATTCTTTCATATGCTTTTTCCTTCTGTTGCTGTTGAATATTTGTAATTTCAGTTTTTGAAAATTGCTAATATAGCCATTATTCTAAGTTCAAGTACATTTTGTAAATCTGTGTGTTCATTTCCCTGGATAATGGTTGTGTACAGGTAGATAACATATTGAACATTCTAAGTTACTGCCACACATTTGCAAATATTTGTATCAGCAACATAAAAGAATCTTTGTTGCTCTAAGTCATCAATGTATGTTATTACTTATATCGTTTTTAATTTTAGACCTTCAGGTTTGTGTGAAGTTCTATATCTTTTTAAAAAAATTTAATTCTGTTATTTTTATATTTGTTATATTTTTATTTTAATTCTTTTTACTCAGTGAGCTTGAGTATCTTTCATGTGTTTGATATTGCTATATGTTCTTTCAGATATTAACTAATTTTGTTCTCCCACTTCCTCAGTTTTGACAAATTACTTTCATTTTTTAGTGGATTAGAAACTCTGCCGGATTCTCAAATAATGGAGACGTTATTGTTGTTATATGTGGATGAGTCGCCTGCGACTCGTAGTGACCCTAAGTACAACAGCCCTAAATTCTACTCTATCCCTTCCCAATTTTATTGTCTCCAACACACCTATACATTACCCCAATGACTGAATCATTCCGCCTCATCGAGGGTCTTCCTCTCCTGTGCTGTTCCTCCACCCTTCCAAGCATGACGTCCCTCTCCAAGGACTGATCCTGCCTTGCAGCATGACCAAATTGTGTCAGATGGAGCTTCAGAATTCTTGCCTACAAAGTGCAGCCTGATTTCACCCTCTACAGGACCAATTTGTTTGTTCTCCTAGCAATCCATTGTATATATTCAATATTCTTCTCCAGCACCACAGTGCAAAGACCTCAACTCTCCTTCTCTTATTCCTAGTCATGGTCCAGCTCTCTGATGCAAAGCAAGTAATTGCAAAGACTATGGCCTGTATCAGGCATACCTTAATCTCCAGACTGACATTGTTGCTCTACTGTACTTTGAAGAGGTCTCTGATAGTAATCTTTCCCAATGCAATTCTTCTTTCAATTTCTTGGCTGCTGGTGCCAAGAGTGTTGATTGTAGAGCCAAACAAACTGTAGCTGTCAACAATCTCAATCTCTTCATCATCCACCATACGTTGCCAATCAGTCGAGTGGTGAGAATCTTTGTTTTCCTGATGTTGAGCTTCAATAGTTGCAGTGAAATACTTTTTTTGGAATTTTAATTTTGAAACAATACTCCTATTTTTTTGCATATGACTTCAACTATTTATGAAAAAGTAAATGTTTCATTGTGCTCATGCAAAATCTGTGCTTGGACCAGGAAGCAGTCCTCAAAACAGAGCAGGGAAACACTGCATGGTTCAAAATCAGGAATGAGTGTGCCAGGGATGTGTCCTGCCTCTGTACCTTTTCAATTTATATGCAGAGCAGATCATTTGGGAGGCTGGCTTTTTGAGGAGGAATGCGGCTTCAGGATTGGGGGAAGACTCATCAACAACCTAAGTTATACAGATGATACAACCTTGCTTTCTGAAACTGAAAAGGAAGGTCAAGAACTGTAGTTTTCAATATGGATTGAGGCTCAACATCAAGAAAACAAAGATTCCCTTAATAAACACCTTCTAGCTGTTGTTCCTACCAAAAAAAAAAAAAAGAAAACAAAGATTCACACCACTTGCACAATTGGCAGCACCATGATAGATGGAGAAGAGATTAAGGTTTTTAACAGCTACATCTTGCTCGACTCCACAATCATAATGTCTGGCACTAGCAGTCAGGAAATCTAAAGAAGAATTGCATTAGATAAATCTGCTATCAGGGACCTTTCCAGAGTACTGAAAAGTAACATCAGTCTAGAGACTAAGGTGTTCCTGATCCAGTCAGTGGTTTTCACAATTACTTGCTATGCATCAGAGAGCTGCATAATGACTAAGGATGATAGAAGAAGAATTAATGCCTTTGGATTGTTCTGCTGGAGAAGAGTCTTGACCACCAAGAAAATAGGTCTGTCTTGGAGACGGTGAGACCAAATTTCTCCTTGGAGGCTAGGATTGTGAAACTTGAGCTCATATACTTTGGGTATATGGCTAGGAGGACTGATAGATGGAAAAAGAACATCATGCTCAGAAGGGTGGAGGGACAGCTCAGGGCAGGAAGACCCTAGACGAGATGGAATTGATACAATAACTAGGTCAATGGGGGTAGGTGTGTCAGAGTCAGTGAGACTGGCTCAGGGGAGGGCAGCCTTCAGGGCTGTTGCAAACAGGGTCACTATGAGTCATAGAGGACTTGACAGTACATAACAACAACTACTGCTTCATATATTTCTTCTGTATACAATTAATATTTTTAGTGACTGCTGTTTATTGGTTAAAGATGTAGTTCAACTGATATTTCTTCAGTTACTCTGTTTACTTCCTCAATTAATTGTATGAACTTATGTAAGGAATGTATTTTTTAAATTTTTTTCATTTTGTTGAACTCACTAATTAACTGTGCCTAGAATGTTAATTCTGGGGAGGTTTAGCTTATTTACTTTATGTAATCCCCTAGAATGTTAATTCTGGGGAGGTTTAGCTTATTTACTTTATGTAATCCATATATAGCTCATTCAATTCTTTAACAACTTATTTATATTAATATTAGAAGTTATGTTTTTCAAAGTAAGCTCCTATTTAATCTAAAAGCCAATGTATAGGTCTAAAACTTGCTTATAATAATTTAATATCATTAAAAACATGTAAAACATAAAATTCCACTTTCATTCCTTTATTATTACTAATTTTTAATGAAAATTTACAGTGAAAAATTCCACTTTCATTCTTGATATTAGTTGTGGAGAGTTTCACTATAACTAGAATTTTTGCGTGTTTTATTTTTCCAAAATAATATTTTTTTTAAAAAAAAAGAAAAATTCTTTAATTGTTTTACAATCCCTCCTGCCAGGTCCACTCCAATATGCAGCCTTCATTCTGAACTCCTGTCATGACAATAATACCTAATCACATGTCCCTTTAAAACAGTTTTCTCCCTCACCTGTTTCAATGCAGTATACATTATTTACCCCATCTTTCTCAGTCTCTCTCCATCCCTGATGTCAATCTTGTTTTACAACAATGGCACTATGCAGTATTTGTCCTTCTGTAACTGAAATATTTCACTCAGCATAATGTCCTCCTGGATCACACATTTTGAATAATATTTCATGAGTTCCTTGTTTTTTCAATACAGCGTAGTATTCCATTGTGTGAATATACCACAGTTTCTCTATCCATGTGGCTGTTGATGGGTACTTAGGTTGTTTCCAACTCTTTGCTATTGTGAACAAAGCTGTGATAAACATGGGTGTGCATATATCTGCTTGGATGGCAGTTATGATCTCTTTGGGGTATATTCCCAATTGTGGAATTGCTGGGTCAAATGGTATCTCTATTTGCAACTTTTTGAGAAAGTACCACACTGCCTTCCACAGTGATTGCACCATTTTACGCCTCCACCAAAAGTGAATATAGGTTCCAGTTTCTCCACAACCTCACCAGCATTTGTTGCTTTCTGTTCTGTTAAATGTTGCTGTTCTTTCTGTGGTGAGATGATGTATCACGGTTGTTTTGATTTTCATCTCCCTCAGAGCTAGGGATTTTGAACATTTCTTCATGTGCTTGTTGGCCATCTGAGTGTCTTCTTTGGTGACGTGTGGGTTCATGTCCTGTGCCCATTTTTCAATTGGATTGTTTACCTTTATCTTGTTGTAGTGCTCAAATATTTTATAAATTCTATATATAAGTCCCTTATCTAACATGCCATTCCTAAATACTTTTTCCCAGTCTATGGCTTCCCTTTTTACCCTGTTGGAGAAGATTTTGATGTGCATAGGGATTTGATTCTTAGAAGGGTCCATTCATCTAGTTTATCTGGTTGTAGATTTTTCAGGATACTTGGAAGACTGTTCATGTTGTGGATTAGGACATCTAGAGTTCTTCCAAGCTTTTCTTTAATGAAGTTTAAAGTCATTGGTGTTAGTCCTAGGTCCAAGATCCACCTAGAATTGTGGGTTTTGTGGTTTTTTTATTGTTGTTTGTTTGTTTGTTTATGGAGTGAGGTATGGATCTTGCTTGAGTCTTCTGCAGATAGTTTTCCAATTTTGACAACACCATTTGTTAAAAAGACTATTGTTTCCCCACTTAACTGATGTCATCTCCTCACCAAAAATCAGGTGATGGGCTGATTTCCGGGTTCTCAATTCTGTTGCATTGATGTATGTGGCTGTCATTGTACCAGTACCATGCTGTCTTAACCACAGTAGGATTTGAAATCAGGGAATGAGATGCCTCCTACCTTTTTTTTCTATTTTTAAAGAGTGCTTTGCTTATTCAGGGCTTCTTTTCCATTCCAAATAAAGCCGAGATTGCCTTTTCTATCTCGTTGAAGATTGGGACTGGTATTTGTAGTGAGATTGCATTGAACATGTAAATTGCCTTTGTTAGTATTGCCATTTACACAATATTGAGTCTTCCTATCCATGAATAACAGATATGCTTCCACTTCTCCAGGTCTCTTTTTGTTTCTTGTAGTAATATTTTGTAATTTTCTTTGAATAGACCCTTTGTGTTTCTGGTTAGATTTACTCCCAAGTATTTAATCTTGTGATTAGCTATTGTGAAATGTATTGTTTTTCTGCATTCTGGCTCTGTATTCTCTTTGTTACTATAGAGAAATCCAACTGATTTTTGTTGATCTTGTATTCTGCTACTTTGCTGAATTGGTCAACTATGTCCAATAACTTTCTAGCTGAGTCTTTAGGACTTTCTAGGTATACTATCATATCATCTGCATAGAGAGATAATTTTACCTCCTCTTTGCCAATTTGGATA
>NW_006399758.1:30545762-30547196 GCF_000299155.1 Elephantulus edwardii | reverse complement strand
CTATAAATATCTATGAGGTCAAGTTGGTTTATTGTGTGGTTTATTCAGTATTAATTGAGTTTCTTTCTGGTAGTTCTATCTTTTCTTGAGAAGGGTGTATTGAAGTCTCTAAGTACTACAGTAGTGTTATCTATTTCCTTTTTAAGTTTTGTTAACGTTTGTTTCGTGTATTTTGCTGGGCTTTCATTTGGTGCGTAGATATTTATTATTGTTATGTCCTCTTGTTCTAGTGACCCTTTCAGCATTATGTAGTGACCTTTCTTGTCCTTTATTATGGTTTTCACATTGACATTTATTTTATCAGAGATTAATATCACTACTCCTGCTTTTATTCTGGTTGCCATTTGCTTGGTATAATAATTATATTTTTATTTTGTTTATTTTTTATTGTTAGGGTTTTTTTCTTACAACATAATTCTGGCTTGTTGAAAATATTTTATTTGTGATTCACAACAACAGATTAATAGGAATAAATAATACGCTAATCAACTAGAAGTTTAAATATGTTCAACAAAATTGGATTTGTATTCATATAAAAATGCTATTTTCACTTATGAGAATAATAAAAAGAACTTAAGGGTTAATATTTTTTAAATATCTCTAAATAAATATTTTGTAACTCTTCCTATCAAATGGATGAAATTTAATTCTTTTATTTAAAATCTGATCTGGTTGTAATGATTTTAATGTTGTTTATATTGGTAAAGAGAGCTGTGATAGTGTAGTCTATAGGAAACTGCACTCCAAACCCTCTTTGATAGTTTGACTCTACCAGTAGCTCTACAGAAGAGAGGTGGGCTACCTTCTTGTGCAATTTGCAGACTTCTGAAAATCACATGGCATTGGACTCAAAGAGAATGTTGTTTTCGTTAGGTGCTGTCAAATAGTAACCCTATCTCTCCTATGCCATCTTTACAAGCTCTGACATTCTTCAGCCCATTTTTGCAGTCACTGTGCCAATATCTGGTTGATCTCTCTTTGATCTCTCTTTCACTGTCCCTTCTTTCCAAGCATGATGTCCCTCTCCAAGAATAGCCTCTCCTAGCAATAAGCCCAGAGTATGTGAGTCTACTTAGTTTAGAACTTTGGGTATCAAGACATGTATTTTCTTTTTTTAAATTTTCCTTTACTAAAATCCGAGCTAATGAGTTCCCCCTTATGACAATATAAATTTTATAAGAGAAATAGGAGTCTTTAGAACTAAAGTGTCACCATACTTAAAACCTGTAGAGTTTTAAATCCAAAACTGGCTATAAAATCCCCTTATGGAAAAATAATAAAATTTTTATTGCAACAATTATAACATTCCTAAAAAAATAGAGCTATATTTCATGTTTTCACATAGGAAGTATAAATCTTTTAAAGATGACAATTATCCTTAAAACTGTTAATGTAAGGACACACCCCTGCAGCTCTGACACACGACCCCCATCT
>NW_006399758.1:30538320-30540743 GCF_000299155.1 Elephantulus edwardii | reverse complement strand
CTGTAGATGTTCATTGAAACGAAAAATAAAGAAACTAAATTAAATTTTTAAAAATGCTAAAAAAACAAACAAAAAACCCAAAAAACTGTTAATATCTTCATTTAACCTAAAATAATACTAGAATTGATTTTAATATAACATGAATGTCTTTTTCAAATATTTCTTGAAAGGATAAACTTGAAGGTAGCCAAGATACTCCTGGAGTGTAACCATAAATATGTCTTTTGATAAAGGAGATAATTTTACTATATACTAATGCTTGCTTCAAGGAAATAAAAAATTAAGGGTTAAATTTGTGCAAAAAGGAGAAAATGAAACAATGAGACTACAGAACTTCACACAAACATAAATTTATAGATGTCATAATGAATTCTTAAGGTCAGAGGGGAGAAGACAGGTTAATCAACAGATGATGCTGATTCTTTATAAATAATAACATAAAATTACCTCACCTACCACTACATACAAAACTCAATCTAACTGTGCAAAGGTTTTTTTCCATTTAAAAATACTTCTTCTATACAGTTTTTTAAAAGGAGCTGTAATAGTGCATATTTATAACCTAAAGGTACGAAATAATACATTATGTAGCATAGAGTACATGTAAATGATAAACAAGTAACATTATTAAATCAAGGATTTCTATTTTTTCCAAAGCAGAGACTATTCAATGACCTCCTCATTTTCAGCAAGCAAGGTTGTATCATCTGCACACCAAAGATGTTAATAACTCATCTTACAGTCCTGATGGCACATTCTTCTTCACTGAGTCCAATTTCTTGAGGAATTTGCTCAGCGTATAGATTTAGTAGATATAGAGAAAACATGCAATATTGACACACACCTTTCTTAATTTCAAACCATCTAGTGTTTCTTTGTGCTGTGTTCACACAGCTTCTTGGTGTAGGTCTAGGTTTCTCAGGTGTACAATTAAATGTTATGGAATTCCCATTCAGGTTAATGTTATACTTAATTTGTTATAATACACACAGCCAAATGCATTTTCAAAGTCAATAAAACACAAATAAATATTCTTCTAGCTTCTGATCCGGGCTTTAGTCTTCATAATTATGTTATGCATCAGAGAGTTGGACAGTGAATAGGGATGATAGAAAGAGAATTGATGCCTTTGAGCTGTGGTGCTGGAGAAAAGTGTTGAGTATACCATGGACTGCTAGGAGAACAAACAGGTTTGTCCTGGAGAAGGTGAAGCTGGAATGCTCTTTGGAGCCAAGGATTCTGAAGCTTCATCTGACATACTTTGGGCTTGTTGCAAGGATGGACTGGTCCTTGGAGAGGGACATCATGTTTGGCAGGGTGGAGGGGCGGTGAAGGACAGGAAGACCTTGGATGAGATGGATTGATTCTGTGACTGGAGTGATGGGAATGAGTGCGTTTGAGACAGCTAGGTTGACACAGGATAGAACAGCGTTTAGAGCTCTTGTACATAGGGTTCCTATGAGTCGCAAGCGACTTGATGGCTCATAACAACAACAACAATATTCTTTGCTTTCAGCTAGGATTTGTCTGACACCGGCAATGATATACCTGGTGCCATAGATTCTTATAAATCCAGCTTAAACTTCTAGCAATGTACAATTCTAGCTGTCTTTATTATCTTCAGCAATATTTTGTTTGCACATGATATAATAATGTTGTTAAATAATTCCATGTTCTGTGAGAATGTTTTGAAACACTTGCTGCAGAAGATCAAATACTATACAGCCTCCTATATGGATTGTATCTCAACATCAAGAAAATGAATAATTCTCAACCCTGGATCAGTAAGCAACATCATGATAGATGGAGAAAAAAGATTGACACTGTCAACCACGTCTTCATACTTGTATCTACAATCAATACACTCGGTACAGCAGACAGGAGATCAGACGATATGATGTATTGCACTGGGAAAATCTCTTTCAGGAGCAATGATGTTAGATTGAGTAGTAAGGTGTATCTGATTTAGGCCATGGTCTTTTCAGTCACTTGATATGCATCTAAAAACTAGACCGTTAGTAAGGGTGACAAGAAAAATTAATCCCTTTGAGTAGTGGTTTTGGAGAAGAATACATCTCACATACTTTGGGCATATTACTAAAAAAGGCAATTTCTAGGAGAAGAACATCATACATAGAAAGGCTTTATAAGAGAGGAAGAACCTCAAATATATGGATTGACACATTGACTGTCACTTTGGTCTTGAGCGTGTCAGAAGATGGTACAAGAGGGGATAGGTTTCAGATCTTTTCTTCATAGGGTCACTATGAGTCATGCTTGACCCAACAACAACAAAGCATGTAAAGGAAAACTCACAGTTCATTACAGGAAAGGTTGTAAGATTTATCTCCAGAGTATGCCAATGAATATATATGCATATAAATCCAAACCCAAGGAAACAAGAGAAGTTAGAAAAAGTAATT
>NW_006399758.1:30532043-30538031 GCF_000299155.1 Elephantulus edwardii | reverse complement strand
CAGATGCACCTTAGTCTTCAGAGACATACCGTTGCTCTTGAGTACTTTAAAGAGGTCCCTAACAGCAGACTTTCTCATTGCAATATGTCTTTGAATTTCCTGGCTGCTGGTGCCAAGAGTGTTGATTGTAGAGCCAGCAGACTAAATAAAGCTGTGAACAATCTCAATCTCTTCACCATCCACATACTCTTTTTTTTATATAAAAGGAAATAAAATAAGTTTGTGGCATCTCAAACTTGTTTCCCACTATGCTATATTTATTAAGTCTGTCTTCAATCATATTAATGGAAATACTTACATGATGAATGAATACACATGACCTTTTAAATTTCAGTAATAGAGCATTTATCTGATCATCATTCATAAGATTTGTCACTCTACCATGTGAAGACCAATGGTTTACTCAACCTGAAATATCTATTTAAGTTTAATAGTGGAAATTTAAAAAAATACATTCTGATAACATTTATGAGAGCTCTGATGGCACAGACAGTAGTGTTTTGAGATAGTAATGTTTTGTACTGCTAACCAAATGTCTGTACATCTCCTCTCACGCTGAGACTTACAGCCTTAAAAACTATAGTCAGAACTGATTTTATGGCAGAGAGAGTGAATTAAAAGCATTGGTTGCTTCTAATTTGATGCTTATCTTATCTAGTCATTTTTGAACACCGATGTCTACTTTGGAGAAAAAAGTGTTATATTGGCCAGGTTTTCATCATTAAGTACCCTAGGCAGAATTTTCTGTGTGTATTATAATTATTTTGTGTGTGAAACATCAACTGACAATTTCGTTTCTGATTGCACTTCACCCTTTGTATGGAGAAGTAGGATTTTTTTTTATGACCTTCCAGTGTTGTGCAGGTTCACTTGCCCATGAAGTATAAAATCTGTGTGTGAGAAACAGAGGTCTATTTTGGAGATAAATGTGGACCTAGCCACTGCAAGAAAGTGTACTTCATTTCAGGTTGGATATCTGATGAGTAAGTGAATACAGATCTGATGTTTTGGGGAATAAAGAGCATGGTTAAAAATATGCCTTCTTTTAAAAAAGTCAGAAAACTGAACAAATTCTTTAAATCTCAAAATATCTACCAGCCGTATTCACAGCGTCTTTTCTTAAATGTATGCCTTTCTGATAGGGTATTATGGTTATCACAAGAGTCCACAATTAAGGTTGCATAGTGGAATGTACTTGGGGCAGTGGGAGGGGTGCACGGGGATTGTGTACCAGGGAAGGAGTGTTTCTTTTACTTTTGAAAGAGAGGAGCGAACTGGGGGGGGGGGAGGAGGATGGGCGGGGAGAGAAGTACAACAATGAATGAATGGAAATCCAAAATCTCTGTAAATGCTCATTAAAATTATTTTAAAAAAAAGTATGCCTTTCATAAATATTTCAACATGTTGTTGTTGTTAGGTGCTATTTAGTACAACTCATAGTGACCCTATGAACAAAAGATCTCAACTTTGTTCTATCCTGTACCATCCTCACACTTCCTGACACACAAAAGCCAACTGTAGCAGTGTTGGCCGAAGCTCTTTCTCTCCCTCATAGACCCTCCACCCTTCCTAGCATATTTCAACATTAAATGTCAGTTATTAAACATGTTATCATTTGTTCTTAGTTAATAGTCACGTGGTTGTTTGTGATTTTGTTGTTGTTTTTGTTGGTTTCGTTTTATTTTTGGGTAAAAATCTAATTTGTAACCATTAGATCACAAACGGAGGGAAAAGGGGCTGCAGACTCTGTCCATAGAAGCCACATAAATAATTAAGCTATAATCCAGTAAACTACCATCTTCAATGAGAAGAGTGAACACCATTAATCCTGAGTATATCACACTGGGTGTGCTGGTGGTCTAGTGAATAAGGAGTTGTGTTGCCAATCTAAAGGCAGGAGGTTCTAATTCACTGGCTTCTCTGTGGGAGAGTGATAGATAACCCCTTCTACCTGATTTATAGCTTCTGAAATCACCCTGGAGGGTCAGCTATGAGCCACCCCTGCCTCAGCACTTAACAGCAGCAGTCTAAATTGTGTTTTCCAGTCAGAATGTTATTTGCTAAATCACAAGCAAACTTATTGCTGGTGAGTGGATTCTCACTCATAGTAAGCCTATAGGATAGAATAGAACTTCCCCATGGGATATCTAGGACGGAAAAGCTTTTTTAAATTTTTTTTATTACTTTGATTTATTTACAAAGTTTGAATACATCATTTTTCACTAAAGATTCTTCCCATTTCCTTTACCCCACTCACCTATCTAATTGCACAACCCTAGGATTAACATCCTAGCCCCCTCTATTTCCACTCTCATCTCTGGCCTTGGCTCCTCATACTCATTCTACAATAATGGTTTTATATAGTACTTGTAGGGCTGAAATATTTATGGTAGCAAGCAGCTACAGATCTTACCATGGGGTGACTGTGGGTTCAAACATTGATCCTTTCGGTTAGCAGTGTACACCACCCAGGGTCCTATGATAAGTCACAGAGCACGTCAGATGTTTATTGTGAATCTAACAAGTTCTCTTTTCTGTATACATTGACACACCACTGAACAGATTCCAGTTTTGTGAGATTTACTTGCAGAGTAAAATGATGGAGAAAAGGAAAGCTAACTCATATACCATCTGACCTTGTATGAACAAACTATTACCTAAAAGTAATGGTAACAGTGCAGAACCTTTCCTGATGATCCTATGATTGTTGTTGTTATATGCTGCTGAGTCACTTGAAACTTGTGACTTTATGGACAACAACCCTGAACCCTGCTCTATCTTGAGCCAACTTCATTGTCTCTGACACATCTACCCCCATTATCCCAGTCACTGAGTCAATCCATCTCATTGAGGGTCTTCCTCTTTTGTGCTGTTTCTCAAGCAAGACATCTCTCTCCAAGGACTGGTTCCTCCTTGCAACATTCCCCAAATATGTCAGACAGAACTTCAAAATCCTTGCCTTCAAGCAGGAGCCTGGTTTCACCCTTTCCAGGACAAAACTGTTTGTTCTCTTAGCAATACATGGAACATTCAATACTCTTCTCCAGCACCACAACTCAAAAGCATCAATTCTTCATTATCCTTAGTCATTGTCCAGCTCTCTGATGCATAGCAAGTAATTGTTAAAACCATGGCATGGATCAGACACACATTAGTCTCCAGAATAACTGTCCTTTAAAAGTGATATGTCATTTTCACCTCAGGTTCTGTTTAAGTGACATAAAGTAAATTGTATTATTTTTATTTAAAGGAACGTTCTCTAGGGGACATTATGGTAAGTGCAAAAGTCTGGAGCAAAAAGACAAATATTGTGTGTGGTGTCTAATTCAGGCCACAGTCTTTTAAATCACTAGCTATACATCTGAAAGCTGTATAATAATGCCCTTTCCTCCCCTCTCTTTGAGTACTTGGGCCAACTTCCTTTCCTCTTCTTGACATCCATTACCACCTAGCTCCATGTATAGCTGACATGATGGGCTTCTGAGACCTCAAGACTTCCACCATCCTCCAGGGCCCCAAAGATTACCTGCATAACAAGAGCTACGTCGAGTGGTATGTGCCATCACAAGCAGATGTGGTGGTGTTTGAAGCCATCTCCAGCCCTGCAACTGCTGACGAGTGTCATGACCTACATTGGTATAATTACTTCTTGTCTTATGAGAAGGAAAGGGCCAGGCTGCCAGAAGTGAAGAAAATTGTGGGCAATATGGCCCTGTTAATGTGAGAGACACCACAGGAAGTAGAGCTATTGACAGTAATGACGGTGATGATACTGATCTTTTTGGATCTGAGGAGGAGGAGGAAAGTGAGAAAGCAAAGAAGTTAAGGGAAGAACATCTTGCACAGTATGAGTCAAAGCCAAAAAGACTTCACTTATTGTCTTTAGTTTTACTAGACATGAAGTCTTGGGATGATGAAACCGACACGGCTAAACTGGAAGAGTGTGTCAGCAGTATTCAGGCAGATAGCTTGGTTGGGGGCTCTTTCAAGTAAGTACCAGTGGGATATGGAATTAAGAAGCTTCAGATGCAGTGTGTAGTTGAAGATGATAAAGTTGGCACAGATATGCTGGAAGAACAGATAACTGCTTTTGAAGACTACGTGTAGTTCATGGATGTGGCTGCTTTTAACAAAATCTAAAGGCCTTGTGCATCCGTTAGTGAAAATTTTAAAAATGTAAAAAAAAAAAAAGAAAGAAGAAGGGCTGATATCTTTGACCTGTGGTGTTGAAGAAAATATTAAGTATCCTATGGACTGCTAAAAAAAAGAAAGAATAGGTCTTGGAGAATGTGCAGCCAGAATGCTCCTAGAGGCAAGAATGGCATTTTTCTCACATATTTTGGGCATGTTACTATGAGAGACACATCATGCTTGGGATTGTGGATGATCAGCAAAAGAAAGGCAGATGCTAGAGGTCATGCATTGGTACAATGACTGCAGCAATGGGCTCCAGTGTATCAGAAATTATGAGGAAAGCTCAAGATAGGACAGGGTTCAGTGTTTTCATAGAATCTTTGAGTCCAAGTGGATTATTGACTCCTAAAAACAACAACAACAACATTGTTATACAAAGTTAAATGAAGGCTTTAATTCAGAAAGAAACATTCTCTGATAGTTACTAGGGATGGAAGAGCAGAGGTAGGAACAAAATTGCAAGTTAGATAATAGGTAGATGATTAATTGAATGAGGGAAAAGGCAATATATAATAAGACTATGACCAGCACTATACCGCTGAAGTAAAGAAAAATATATAGTGATGCAAAAGAGATATGAAAAGCAAAATTAAACACTATTACAATCACAAGAGTGAATTCTCAGTGGTAAAAAGTTAATGTGTAAGTGAACACATAGACAGATAAGGAAGATGAATAGAAATGGGCAAGTGAAAAGTATTCGACTCTTTCTCAAACATGTTATTTGTACATACAAGTTTTATCTGCTACAAAAACAAATATTTGTACATGCATTCAATAGGGCAAAGTTATACAACTTCCTAATTAAAACCAAGCATCGTGAGGAGAAAAATTATAGTTCTAGGGCCTTACAACCATAATCTTGCATGTTTTTAAGATCAATATACATAATAAAGTTCACAAAGATTAATACTACATGTCCTACTTTGGCGAGTATTGTCTGGGGTTTAAAATTTTGGGTGCAGCTGCAAATGATGCTGCTACAGTTCTTGCACTGTATATATCAAAGAATAGTGAAGAAAAGCAAAGACTCATTGACTATGTGAACCTCAAGCTTCCTGATCCTAATAACAGAAGAGCTAGATAATGCACTTCTACACTGTGACTACTAGTAAAAGAGTCATAGTAGAGTGTCCTAGAAAGAGAGAGAGAAAAATGTGGAACAAAACACAAATTTGCAAAAAATGTTCAGTTTTATTTGGTCTAATAGAGACTATACACGAGACTATGACCCTCAGTTGTAATTTAAGCCAAAACTACACTCACAATTATTTAGCTCAACTTTTGGCCAAAGAATACATAATTCTATAATGTGAGAAAAATAATACTAAGGAAGTAATCACTCTTTAGGATAATCAACCAGACAAATCAAAATGTAGCAGTTGCCCAGGGATAATAATCCAGAAAAGGAGCTTGGTTGCTTTGGGGTAAGACCTTGTGCCATCAGTGCAAAGGTGTAAAGTTTGAATGCACTAACTGTTCTGCGTGAGAAAGCTAGGCACACCTCCTGTGTGATTTACTGCCTCTAAAAACCTACTAGAGAGTCCAGTATCTCTCAGCTCTGACACAAGAGCGCACAACCACAACAATGCTCAGAAAGCAGGAAGTGATAGGATTAAAAGATGAATGGAAATTAGAATCAGAGAGTGGAAACAAGAAGAGTATTATTTCAAGTTGAGTATTATAATTAATGTCATAAAACAAAATGTGTATGAATGGTTGAATGGAAAAATCAATTTGCTCTGTAAACTTTCAGTCAGATCACAATAGAAAGTTTTAAAAGAGAGTATATTT
>NW_006399758.1:30508247-30530970 GCF_000299155.1 Elephantulus edwardii | reverse complement strand
GACTGTAACAGCACATCAGCAGAGAACTGCCAGAAGTCCAGGCTGGGTTTAGAATAGGTCGTGGTACTAGGGATATTGTAGCTGATGTTAGATGGATCTTAACTGGAAGCAGGGAATACCAGAAGAATGTCTATTTGTGTTTCATTGATTATGTAAAGGCGTTTGACTGTGTGGATCATAGTAAACTGTGGCTGACTCTGAGAAGAATGGGAATCCCAGAACACTGGATCGTTCTAATGAGAAGCCTATACTTGGACCAAGAGGCAGTCATCAGAACAGAGCAAAGAAACACTGCATGGTTCAAAATTGGGAAAGGTGTACGCCAGGGATGTGTCCTATCTCCATACCTTTTAAACCTGTATGCAGAGCAAATTATCCAAGAGGCTGGGCTCTATGAGGAGAAGTATGGCATCAGGATTGGTAGAAGGTCTATTAACAATCTGTGTTATGCAGATAATACAACCCTGCTTGCTGAAACAGAGGAGGACCTGAAATTCTTGCTGCAGAGGGTCAAGGACGGCAGCCTTCAGTATGGACTCAAGCTCAATGTCACGAAGACAAAGATTCTCACTACTGGACCAATTGGCATCAGGATGGATGGCGAAGAGATTGAGATTGTTCATAGCTTCAGTTTGCTCGGCTCCACAATCAACAGTGTTGGTAACAGCAGCCAGGAAATTAAAAGATGTATTGCAATGGTAAAGTCTGCTGTTAGGAACCTCTGTAAGGTACTGAAGAGCAACGGTGTGTCTCTGAAGACTAAGGTAGGTCTGGTACAGGCTATGGTCTTTGAAATCACTTGTTATGCGTCAGAGAGCTGGACAATGACCAGGGAGGATAGAAGGAGAATTGGTGCTTTTGACCTTTGGTGTTGGAGAAGAGTGCTGAGGGTACCATGGACTGCTAAGAAAACAAACAGATTCATTCTGGAGAGTGTTAAGTGGGATGCTCCTTGGAAGCAAGGATTCTGAGGCTTCGTCTGACATACTTTGGTCATGTTATAGGAGAGACCGGCCCTAAGAGAAGGACATCATGCTTGGAAGGGTGGAGGGCAGGCGCAGGAGGGGGAGGCCCTCTGAGAGCTGGATTGATTCAGTGACTGGGACAATCTGGATGAGTTTGTTGGAGACAAAGAGATTGGCACAGGACAGAGCAGAGTTTAGAGTTGTTGTACATAGGGTCGCTATGAGTTGAAAGCGACTTGACGGCACATAACAACAACAAACAGCATATTTTTTTAAAAACACTTGCTTTTAAATTATAGAGTCCATTTTTAATTGAAGAGTTTAAATTTCTAAGCAAATATTAATTACGTAGAATTTTTAAAAACTATAATAGGTTTTGGGAAATAATATCCAAGTAAAACCTGGTGTATTTCTTGCCCCAAACATCTGTACCATTACTATTAAAACAATCATTAAGAGAACCTTCTGTATTTTAAGGAGCATCCTTAAAATGAAAAAGAAAGACAAAAGGAGTCTATACATACAAGTGTTTAAGAAGGAAAATACAGTTCAGTTGCATACAGAAATACAATTCTATTGTTCTGAGGATCTCTGGTTACTTAATAGGTGACAATTGTGTGGCCAACACAAAGGTATGTGATTTGGATCCACCAGCTGCTCTGCAGGAGAAAGATAGGCAATCCCCCTTTGTGTGATTTGTTGTTGTTGTTAGGTGCCATTGAGTTGAGTACAACTCATAGCGACCCTATGAACAAAAGACTTGAAACCAGTCCAGTCCTGTGCCATCTTCACACTTCCTGACACACAAGAACCCATTGCACCTTGTCAATCCACCTGGTTGAGGGTCATCCTCTCCTTCACTGACCCTCCACATTTCCCAGCATCATGTTCTCCAAGGAATAGCACTTCCTAGCAAGATGTCCAAAGTACGTTAGGTGAAGCCTCATCATCCTTGCTTCAAAAGAGCACTCTGGTTACACCGCCTCTGAGACAGATCTATTAATTCTCTTGGCTATCCATGGGATGTTCACTGCTCTTCTTTAACATCAAATACAGCATCAAATTGATGCTCAAAGTATCAATTATTTTTCTGTCATCCTTATTCATTGTTCAGGTGTCAGATGCATAGCTAGTAATCAGAAAGACCATGGTCTGACTGTCTGTGTGATTTACTGCCTCTGAAAACCTACTGGAATGTCTGCTATGGGTGGAATCTGACTTTATAATACACAACAACAGTATATTTTACTAGATTATATATGCATTTTACACTAATCATCAGGTATTAAGCAATAAATGGTTGGTTCAAAACTCAGAGAATCACTTTTGCCATGACAGCCAAACCAGAAATTGTTGGAAGGATTACTTGATGTATTTTGTCTTTGGCCTTGTCGCAGAAGATTCCTCTGTCTTGAAACGGCCAAAATATTGTATGTAAGAGTCTATTTGTAACCTCTCAAAGGTAGTGCATGCAAAGCGTCGCTCATGTAATTATCAGAAATCAACACTAGTGCTTAATATTAATGAGATATTTAGTACCAGGAATATGGAAATATACCCAGTTGTACTGATCGTTGTTGAAAATATAAACAATTTGACATTTTCCCTAGGAACCAAGATACTTACTTAAACTTGTCCCTCTTGTTACCACTATACATATATTGCTTTTCAGTCTTTCAATAATACCATCATAGAGAGTTAGATTGAAATTGTGAAAGACACTGGAATAGAAAAAATAATAGTCAAGAATGACAAGGAATATTACCTACCTTTATATATATTTGTAGGAACTGTAAAATTATCTTGACATTCATCTGTAATAAGGGGCACATTGTTGTTCTTGATTGTTGTCGAGTCAACCCTATGAACAAAAGACCTGAAGTCTTTTTATATCTATCGTCATTTCTTTAAGTTCATAGAGTTTCCAGAGGCAGGTTGTTTGGGAAGTGGATCCCACTCTCACTTCCAAAAGGGACACATTAGTTAAATATGAAACAGTTGTTGACCGTCTTGCACATCAGAAAAGAAAAGCTTCCAAATTTGCAGAAAGAGCAACTTTATTTGTCATCTGTGGCTCCCTTGTCCTTTTAAAGTAATTTCTTATGACATAATGCAATTCAGGCTTTGGGATGCATTCGTTAAATCTTCTGAAACAAAGGATTAGATCCAACAGTACAAAGAATAGACATAGGCCTATCATTCTAATACAAAAGGTATATAGGATCAAACAACATATTACATTTTCCCAATGAAAACTTGGTTAGATTAAATTCTGTCCTATAATAAATAACAACACTTTACTCAAAATTGATTTTTTTTTATTTCCACTTAAAGGTGAATTTGACTGTGCTTTTTCAGCTGACTTTGCTTCTGTTTCTGAAACAGCACAGCTTTCAAGAATACTTTTAAGGAGAAATTAATGCTTTTAGAGTTTGTATTTTGATGACTCAGCCAAAATATTGCTGAGTTGATGATGCCTCCTGGAGCTCAAATTCCGTATTTAATGAAGTCTTTTCTAATCTTTTGGCAAGAGAAAGAATAACTGAATGTTCTCTTAAGTTAACAACATAAGAAAATGCAAAAAAGCTCTTCTTTCACTATGATGTCCACATATATATATATATATATATATATATATATATATATATATATTAGATATAGTTGAAGATTTCAACCATGTTTTTAAAGATTGTATAACTTTACCTACAAATATGAGATATTGATGATTTTCTCTTTACCAATATTATGTACATAAGAACAATTCTCATTTTACTGTAACATTTGACAAGTTATTTGAAAGTTGATACATATCTTCAATTACTTTGGGGATGAAACTTGGTGTTTAGAGTCATGTTACATCCAAATTTCTTAAAGTTAAGTGTATGAGCTTAAATATTTTGTCAAATTCTTATCATCTCATGAATAGGAATAAAACCATCATCTTATTTTAGATTGATGTTTGCATTTGAATTATATGAGTCATACTTTATGACTACTTGTGAAGAGAATTAAGAAAATTTTATTTATTTTCCCATTTATAAAATATACTGAGAATCATCTTTTTAGTAGGTTAATCTCATGTTATATTTGTCTCTTTTCCAAAATGTCATCTTTATGCTATAACTTTTATTTTATTCATTCATTAATACTTTCATCAAGTATATTTCAAATAACTATTTTGAAAAGATTATTTTGAGAATGCAAAGGAAAGTGTCTCCAAAGCCCTTTGGTAATACTAAAAGATGACAGAGTTATCAAGGATGGACAGATGAGAAAATGTTCAAAGTGAGAAGAAAAGAAAGGACTAGAGTGTGTAATGGGGTAGGGGGGGGTGAATAAAATAACTGAAAAAGTTTACAGAGTAAGGGGATATATATGTATACAGAAGATAGTAAAACACATGAGTAACATAATGAGACATAAGTTAATAATTTAAACTTTATTGCCACCCCCAATACTGTTCTTTTATTGATGGCAACTCATATCCTGGGTTTTGAGTAAAAGATATTGTTGTTGTTGTTAAGTGCCGTCGAGTTGTTTGCAACTCATAGCGACCCCATGTACAAGAGCCCTAAACCCTGCTCTACCTGTGCCAATCGCATTGCCTCTGACACACCCATCACGATTACCCCAGTCACTGAATCAATCCACCTCATAGAGGGTCTTCCCCTCCTGTGCTGTCCCTCTACTCTACCCAGCATGATGTCCCACACCAAAGACCTCTCTATCCTTACATGTCCAAAGTATGTCAGAGAAAGCCCCAGAATCCTTGCCTCCAAGGAGTAGCCTGGTTTAACACTCTCTAGGATGAATCTGTTTGTTTTCTTGGCAGTCCATGGTACATTCAATACTCTTCTCCAGCACCACAGCTCAAAGGTGTCAATTCTCCTTCTATCCTCCCTAGTCATTGTCCAACTTTGATGCATAACAAGTGATTGCAAAAACCATGGCCTGTATCAGGTGCACCTTAGTCTCCAGAGAAACACTGTTGCTCTTGAATACTTATTTTAGAGAGGTCCCTAACAGCAGACGGTGGTACTCCATTCTTATGTACTCTATACTTCCCTCCTTTCTTTTCTTGTTAAGGCATTATTTACCTAATGTCAAGAGAAAAATAAGATGGTGAAGTCTGGCAAATAGTATACCAGGAGCCCTGGGGAATATGATGAATTTATTGTAGTTCTTTTTCTTCCCTGCCAGTTCTTTAGAAACTGTTTTCCTCCTCTCTGTCAACAAATCAGGTTCTATATGAGACCTTGTCAATCTCCACTCACTTTCTCAAGCCTGTTCTCATTTACAGAGACTCACCATTTGATTTATGCAACTGTAAATCTTAACCAGAGGAGACTACTCATCTTTTATCTGAGGAACAACTGGTGGATTCCAACTGCTCTTTACTGACTGTCTTTGATTTAGCTGCATAATTGGCTGTGGACAGACTATATATGCCCCAAGAGCTCCCTTGAGAACCTAAAGAAAAATTGTTGTGTTAATGTGGATGCCTGCCCTCCATCACCTTATAGAAATGCTCACAGACTATGAAATGAGGTATGCTATAAGGAAAAACTTGGACATTTGGTGAGGAAAAGCATTAAAATAATTTAAAACATTATTCTTTGGAATTTATAATAATTACTGAGGAGCTCTGGTAGCCTAGTGATACGAATTTTTTCTGCAACCACAAACGTGCATGGTTCAAATCCACCAGCTACTCCCTGAAAGAAGGATGGACAATCAGCTGTGTGATTTATTGTCTCTGGAAACCCAATGGAGGGTAAGCTCAATGACACACAATAACAACTATGGAGGTTCTTAGATGTCTCAACACAATATTGGAATACCTGCAAACTTGTTACATATTCAAGCCTCGCCTTAGTTTTATAAAATATGAAATATTTCAGGGAGCAGATATGAATCACAGTACTGGTACTGTAGGTAAAATTTCCATTACCATGTCCAGTTTGATGGAAGAAAAAGGTTTCATTTTAATTTGACAAGACAAGCTCTACAATTGATACGTACATATATTTTAAAATATTACTTCACATTCTCACAAAAAGAAAAGAAGTAATGTCAAAGTTTCAATGAGCATTATGAAATGGGATAATGTTTTTCACCACACTGACTTGTGATTGACTGATAATGATAAATAGAGTAGAAATGGATATTTTTCTAAAATTAGTTGACTGAATATTAAAAAAAGCAAAACAACAAAACAACAGAGTGGACCTTGTCTTTTTATGTTGCTCATTTAGGTAAAACATAATCTTGTAACATTTGCTGTGCACACTGGAAAGGAAACTTAATTCCTATACTTTTTCACAAAGCAAAATTAGTTAAACTACTTCAGCGCTTACATTGTTCTTCATTATACAGTGGCCTAATGCTTTGATAAACTCACCATGCATAGCTGAATTTTACTCATAATTAATATATTTAATATTCTGCTTAATGAAGAACATTGGGAAAAGAAACTCCTTATTAAGTATTCTTATCAGTAATTACTATCTTGTTTCAAATGATATAATTTCAGAATTTAAAATATCTTCTTTTTTCTTCTGAAAAAATGTTTCCCTGAATAATTCTTCTATAGATTGATAAACGATCTTATTAGTCAAGAGATCCAATCATCTTAGCTATCACTCTCTTCAATATGATCCTAAGCAAAAGGTAAAACATAATGACTTTCTAGACTTCGTTTTTATTCTTGTTCATATAAAATAATAAAAATTCAATCAAAACCCCCCCAAAATAGATAATTACAAGTGGTACAATTGAACTTGAATATGTAGAAGACAATTTGTTAGGGAAAAAATGGTGACTACTAGACACATAAGAGTGAATAAAATGTTGAAAATCCCATTGATTTAATTATACTTGAATACATACTCAATATCCATGGTAACAACGATCAAGAAATGTAAAAATGTGTTACACTGGGGAATTCTGCTCCCAAAGACTTCTCCAAAGTGTTAAAAAACAACAATGTCAGGGTGTTTTTGATCCAAACCAAGGGGTTTTCTGTTGATTCCTAAGTATCTGAAAATTGAACAGTGACTAAGGGTGACAGAAGAAGAACTGATGCCTTCAAATTGTATTAGTATAATGTATAGTGAATGTACAATGGACTGAAAAAAGAACAATCAAAATTGTCTGGGGAAAAGTGCAACCAGGATACTCTATAGAAATTGTCTCATACTTTGGGCATATTTTTGGGAGGGTTATTTTTAGGAAAAAGACATCATTCTGGGCAATTGAGAAAGTCTGAAATAGACAAGAAAACCATCAACGGAATGGGTTGACACAGTGACTGTAATAATGGACTTTGTTAGGGTAGAGATAGTGAGAATGACACAGAATTGGCCATGGCTCGCATCTGTTGTTCATAAAACATCTTAAAAGTCCTTGTAAACTCAAAGACACTTAAAGACAACAACAAATAATCACAAGAATATGGTTCCAAATAGAATCAGTTCTATTGAAAGAGTTAACAACATAGCTTGTGCTTTCTTTTTCTGCACAAGAAATGCTGATGGCAAATAATATAGCCAAAAAGCGATAGTGTTCTAATAAGAACTTTTCAAATTTCCCATCTCTTTAAATTTAGTCCTGACATTACATACACCTTAGAGTAGGACTTATTATGACTTTTCTGACATTATAACATTAGATCTTGCTTCCAGCTGTGTTGAATATTCCAAAAGAATATTTTATGAGATAAGATATAATTAGTGGTGCAGAAACTCTTTCTGCATACAGACAGCACAGATTACACATGGAGAAAGGTGGGCCAATAATAGTTCAGCTGTATCATCACTTAGGCCTCAGGGCTACTTGCAAATTGAGATCCACAATTTAGTTACTGAGGACTTTGCTCTGCTATAACTAATGAACTTGAATTGACTAGAATAAAATATAGATAAGAAGTCTTTTTTAGCTAAATGTTCAAGTTCTTTAATCACAGTAAAATCAATGCCTATTCTTATATGTTTTGAAGCTCAAATATCAATTTTCTACTAGATTCTAAGGGTAAACTCTACATAAGGTTAATAAAAACAACAAACCAATATATCTATATTCTGTTTCAAATAGTCTCTATAGAAATCTCGGGAACTGATTATTCTATTAACAAAAGTGCAAAGATATTTTTCAGTCTAATATATTACACTATTTTATAAAAACAAAGAATAGTTTTTTGCTACTCTGATCAATTTTTTGGTCTTTACTGCAGAAAATTTATATATATATATATATATATATCTCACTAGTTTTAAGAACAAACATAATAATTTCAATATCAAAGGATATTCATAACAACAGTTATAGTAGAAGATAATCTCTAGTCCTGTATCTTCTTAGCATATGGAAGATAGCAGTGAATAAGTAGTAACAGAGAAAAGCTGGAATTATTATGTAGAAGGCTAGACAGCTTGAGTTTACTTATGTTTTTTTGTTGTTGTTAAGTGATACAGAATAGAATGAAACCCTGCCTGGCCTATGCTGTTCTCATTCTCATTGTTTTATTTGGCCTTGTTGAAGTCACAGTTTCATTCTATCCTGCTGAGGGTTTCCCACTGACCATCTGTTCTACGAAGCATGATTCACTTCTCCAGGTATGGTTCATGCTGACAAGAAGTCTAAAGTACATGAGATGAAGTCTTGCCATCCTCACTTCAAAGGAGCATCATGATTATACTTCTTCCAGAACAGATAGATTTGATATTTTGGCAGCATACGACACAGTTAATAGTCTATGTCAGCACCAAAGTTTAATTCATTAATTATTCTTTTATCTTCCTTTAATTTAACCAAGGTTTCATTCTCTTATAATGTTGTAGAAAATGCTATATCTTGTGTTAAACACATTTTACTCTTTAAAGTGGCATTTTTGTTTTAAACACTTCTAGGAGGTCTTTTGCAGTAGAATTTTCCAACTATCCTTTGTCTTCTGTTGATTCCTTGAGTGTTATTTGTGAATCCAAGTTCCTTGACAACTTCAATCTGTTCTGTTTATCATGGTGTTTATTGGTCCTATTTGAGGATTTCTGCTTTCTTTATGTTAATTTGTAATTCATACTTAAAGATGAAATATTTTATCTTTAAAAATTTCAAATCCTCTCCACTTTCAGCAAATAAGGTTTAATCATTTACATATTACAGCTTGTTAATGAATCTTTCTCCGATCCTAAAATTGTGTTATTCTTCATAAAATTCTTTTTCTCAAATTATTTTCTCAATATATGGATTAAATATGTATACTGAATGGAAACAAACTTGACATACACCTTCCCTGGCTTTAAATCATGCAATATACATTTGTTGTTAAATTGACTGCCTTCTGGTTTATGTATGTAGAATTTGTTATAAGCACGATGTGAATTTTCATTCTTGATAATATAATATGGAATGTTTATATGACCAATACAGTTTAATGTCATTGTATAGTCAGTCAATGAAATACAGATAAATGTTTTTCTGGTATTCTTTGTTTTCAACCAAGGTCTATCTAATGTCAAAAATGGTCTTTCAAAACTACATCATCTTCTGAATCTGACTTTAATTTCTGGTATTTTCTTATTTATAACACAGCAAAATTTTAGTTGTTTATTATGTTAATTGTATATTGTTATGCTTCATTTTGTTAGATTATATTTATTAATAGGAAGAAATCTAGATCTCTTCTACTCAGTTGGCCAGGTAGCTGTCATTTAAATTTGTTTGCATAGATAAGTAATCATTCCCAGTGTCATGGTTTTTTGTGTCTATTGCTGGACTCTTAATTTTCACCAGTGTCTTTAATGCAGTTAAGACTTCCACTAAAAACAAACAAACAAAAAATTCACCACATTAGTTTAATTAAAACATAGTTTAAAATTAGGAAAGATATGTTTCAAAATTGTACTTTGTTAAAAAATTTGTAGTTTTTGGTTTTTCATCATTCCTATCCAATCTGTATAAGAGAAGCAATATAAGAACCTAGACGGTATAAAGAGGAATGTGATATCAGGATTGGAGAAAGAATTAGCCACAATTTTCATATGACAGAATCTTAGTTACTGAAGGTGTAGAGACACTTGATGAAGAAGATCAAAGACTCTAGAGATCTGTATTCATGATACTAAACATCAAGAAATAAAAATTCACTTGTGTGTGTGTGTGTGTGTGTGTGTGTGTGTGTATGTGTCTGAATATAGTGAGCTTTATTGACGGTACATGGCAAGATGGGCTCTCTAAGCCTCTCTTTCTCAGGGGGACTGGATGGAAACTGTGTTAAGAATGTAAGAGACTCAGTGTGTGTGTGGATTGAATTGAGGTAAGGACTCCCCAGAAGCTGAAGGTCTTTCTTCTCCCTCTCTTCTCTCCTCTCTCCTATCTTCTCCTCTCTTCCCTCTCTCTCTCTCTCTGCTTTTGCTGGAGCTGACAAGCAAGGGGTTCTTATTCTTTGGAGGTCATGTAAACCATAAGGTTGACCACCTGATTGCTGTAGCCAAATTCACTGTCATACCAGGAAATGAGTCTGACAAGGTGCTTGTTCAAGGCAATGCTGGCGCCAGCCTCAAAGATGGAAGAGTGGTGTGTCATTGTTAAAGTCACAGGATACAATCTGGTCTTCAGTGTATCCCAGGATGTCCTTGAAGGCTCTTCTGATGTCTGCTTTGCTACTTTCTTAATGTCATCATTTTTGACAGCTTTCTCCAGATGGCAGGCCAGATCCATGACTGACGCATTGGGGATGGGACATGGAAAGCCATGCCAGTAAGTTTTCCATTCGGCTCTGGGATGACCTTGCCTATGGCCTTGGCAGTGCCAATAGATGCAGGGATGATGTTCTGGGCAGCCCCATGGCCATCACACCATGGCTTTCCAGAGGAGCTGTGGCAGTGATGCCATGGACTGGGGTCATGGGACCCTCTATGATGCCAAATTTGTCATGGATGACCTTGTCCAGGGGCCAAGCAGTTGTAGTGCGGGGGGTATTGCTGACAATCTTGAGAGAGTTGTCATATTTTTCATGGTTCACACACATCACAAACATGGGGGCATCAGCAGAAGGAACAGATAATTACCCATTTTGCACCACCCGTCCAATGAGCTCCAGCCTTCTCCAAGGTTGTGAAGACACCCATGGACTCCACACTTACCCAGCGCCAGCATTATCCCACTTGATGTTGGTTGGAACCAATTCCTGGAAGATAGTGATGGCCTTCCCATTCCGAGCCTTAACAATATTATTGATATTGTCATGGGTAGAATCATACTGAAACATGTAGATCATGTAGTTGAGGTCAATGGATGTGGTCATAGATGGCCACATCTGAAATAGCTTGCCTCCAGAAACTCTATGAACTTGGAGAAATGATGAAAGTTATACAAATGTTCAGGTCTTTTATTCATAGGGTCTCTATGAGTCGTCTACAACTCAATGGCATTTAACAACAGCAAAAACAGTTGTTAAATAGATGTAGCCCTGAATTTGGTGACTAATATTTTAGGAAATAAGAAAAAAAACCCAACTAGTTAGAGTCATTGTACCAAAAGAAATTGGTGAACACAAAAGAATTTTATGAAACAACATGTGAGCAAGATCCTGTGGTGATGAAGGAGGAAGTTCAAGCTGCTCTGAAAGAATTGGCAAAAAACCAAGACCCCAGGAATTGATAACGTACAAATAGACATATTTCAACAAACAGATGTTTCCCTGGATGTGCTCACGAAGTTGTTTCAAGAAATCTGCAGGACAACCACCTGGCCAACTGACTGGAAGAGATCTGTAGTTGTTCCCATTCCAAGAGAAAGGTGATATGACAGAGTTTGGAAATTATTGAAAAATATCATTGATATCACATGTAAGCAAGATTCTGTTGAAGATCATTCAAAAATGACTGGAACAGCACATCAACAGAGAACTGCCTGAAGTTCAGGCTGGATTTAGAAGAAGCTGTGGCACTAGGGGTATTATAGCTAATGTCAGATGGATCTTGGCTGAAAGCAGAGTACCAGAGGAAGGTCTATCTGTGTCATTGACAATGCAAAGGCGTTTGACTGTGTGGATCACAACAAACTGTGGATGAATCTGAGAAGAATGGGAACCCCAGAACACTTGATTATGCTTATGCAAAACTTACACTTGGACCAGGAGGCAGTCATCAGAACAGCACAAGGAAACACTGTATGGTTCAAAATTGGAAAGGGTGTGTGCATCAAGGATGTGTCCTATTTCCATACCTTTCCAATCTTTATATAGCATAATAGATTATTCAGGAGTCTGGGCTCTATGAGGAAAAGTGTGGAATAAGGATTGAAGGTAGACTCAGCAACAATATGTATTATGCTGATGACTCAACTCTGCTTACAGAAACTGAGGAGGACCTGAAGTGATTGCTGCAGAAGGTCAAGAGTACTCCTCACTGGGCCGATTGGCAGCATCATGATAGATGGTGAAGAGATTCAGATTGCTGATAGCTTCAGTTAGTTTGGCTCTATAATCAACACTCTTGGTACCAGAAGCCAGGAAATTAAAAGATGAATTGCATTGGGGAAGTCTATGGTCAGAGACTTCTCCAAGGTACTGAGGAGCAATGATGTCAGTCTAGAAACTAAGGTGCACCTGATACAGGCCATGATGTTTGCCATTACTTGCTATGCATCAGAGAGCTGGACAATGACTAGGGATGGCAGAAGGAGAGTTGATGCCTTTGAGCTTTGGTGTTGGAGAAGTGTATTGAATAATAGGAGAACAAACAAGTTTGTTCTGGAGAGGGTGAAGCCTGCCTGCTTCTTGGAGGCAAGGACTCTGAAGCTCCATCTAACATATTTTGGACATGTTGCAAGGTGGTATCAGTCCTTGGAGAAGGGCTTCATGCTTGAGAGGTTGGAGGAACAGTGCAGGAGGGATTGATGAAATAGATTGATTTCATCAATGGGTAATGGGGATAGGTGTGTCAGAGACAATAAGGTTGGCAAGAAATAGAGCAGGGTTTAAGGTTGTACACAGGGTCGATATGAGTTGCAAGCAACTTGATGACACATAACAACAACAACAACAGTTAGGGAACACAGATGCCCTCGTGGTGCTAAGAAGCTGCCGTCACTCCAGGACAGAAGGATGGATATATCCTGTCATACACTGCCTCTGAAAACTTACTGGAGGGTCGGTTATGTGTTGATTCCACCTCGAGGCAAACAACAAAGCAACGTGTTCTTTATATGAAATGGCATAGTCCCTAAGACATTGTATGGCCAAGAACATGCTTATCCAGAAGTTAAAAATCGCTAGCAGCACTACAGGAAAAGGACTGGCAATTTTCTTTATGGTGATTTAGTCTCTAAACCCACTCAAGCATCAGTTATAAGTCAGTCCCAACATGGTGGCACAAGGATGAAGGAGAAAAATATCCTATGTACTCATATATACTGTGACTTCCTTCCCTATACATTCTGTCACCCTTAATTTTCTTTGTAGATCTTGGTGCATCATTTCTTCAAATTGAATGTCAAAACCTGAGACTTAGTTCTTCCAATCATATTAGCCTGCTAGCTCAACCTTGCTTTACTAATAAAGCGTGATTGCCCACTAAAGAATCATCTACAATGATATTTTCCCATGGTTGAATAAAAATATGGAAAATAACGAGCAATTGTTGTCACAATTTTGAGAGGATTTCTATAAAGTTATTGTCATATTTAGCAAACTTTTATTTATTCATTTATATTTACTCAGTAGCTAAATTTCCATAAGGTTTTGAGAATATCTAATTAGGAAAATGGATTTTATAGATGTGTATGATTCTTTTGATATTTTCTTTTGGGATATAAAATGTAAATTATCTTGCTAATCTGGGTGATTTGGAGTATTTTATAACAAACAGGTTATGTGATAAAAAAGAGAACAAAACTCCCTGAAGATTAACCTTGATTTGGAAAGTTTTTGAGAGTACAAAATATTGTGTTGTATCAGATAATTTTATGGAAATTTGTTTCCAGACTTCATTTAATTTATACACTAAGTTATGATAACTCTAGGCTTTCTATTCTGATTTATGCTGGAGGAACTGTGGGAAAAGAGGGGATTATTTTGTGGTCATGCTTGGTAATTGCTACATGCTGTAAAGATTATGCTATGGTAAATCTATATAATTACAAAGTTATCTGTACAATGTGACATGCTTTCTATTCTTCTGAGATTGTGCATCACACCAGAAATTCTAAAAATTCACTTACATCGGTAATATATACCTCCAATTAATTGTGAGATATGTTATCTCCAGAGAAGAGAGAACACCAAAAGTGCAGGGAAGCCAACCATGTCCTAGATTTGTGAAGCATACAATGAATGAGAAAAGACTCACCTTAGCTGATCCAGGAGAGTGAGATAGCTAATAGGATAGATAAGAACCTGTCATTCTTCATTTTATATGGACTAATGTGTAGTATCTGTGTCACTAGAGTAGTTTAAAAAGGAAAAGTCAAATTGGTAGATCTGTAAAAAGTAGAATAGACAAAAATTGTGAAAAATAAATGCTATTAAGACTTTGTCTTTTAAAACATTTTAAAAATATCTTTTTTCTTTGTATGTGTTTCTTAACACTAAACCATGTTAATACTTAACTGATAGACAGATCGACTCCAGAGCTCTAGGATGCTAATAGAAAAATTGGTGGTTTAAACCTACTCAGAGTCTCTAGATGTGAAGGACCTAGCAATCCGTTTCCAGCACGATTGCTTCCCAAAAAATGCTGTTACAAAATTCTAACCTCTTTTATGGGATTAATATGAATTGAAATTTATCTAACAGTGCCAAATACAAAGGATAATGCTTACTTTTGCTTTTTCCTGATGACTATTATTTATGATCAAATGTTGTTGTTGTTGTTATGTGCCGTTGAGTCGCTTGAGACTCATAGCGACCCTATGTACAACAGCTCTAAACTCTGTCCTGTGCCGATCTCATTGTCTCTGACACACTCATCCCAATTGCCCCAGTCACTGGATCAACCCACCTCCCAGAGGGCCTTCCCCTCCTACGCCTGCACTCCACCCTCTCAAGCATGATGTCCAACGACCGGTCTCTCCTTACAACATGACCAAAGTTCATCAGAAGTCTCAGAATCCTTGCTTCCAAGGAGCAGCCCGGCTTAACCCTCTCCAGGATGAATCTGTTTGTTTTCTTAGCAGTCCATGGTACCCTCAAAACTCTTTTCCAGCACCAAAGCTCAAAAGCATCAATTCTCCTTCTATCTTCCCTGGTCATTGTCCAGCTCTCTGATGCATCAGTTATTGAAAAGACTATGGCCTGTACCAGAAACACCTTAGTCTCCAGAGATACACTGTTGCTCTTCAGTACTTTAGAGAAGTCCATAACAGCAGATTTTCCCATGGCAATACACCTTTTAATTACCTGGCTGCTGGTGCCAAGAGTGTTGATTGTGTAGCCAAGCAAACTAAAGCTGTTAACAATCTCAATCTCTTCACCATCCATCCTGATGCTGCCAATTGGTCCAGTGGTAAGAATCTTTGTCTTCTTAACATTGAGCCTCAATCCTTATTTAAGGCTGCAGTCCTTGACCCTCTGCAGCAAGTGCTTCAGGTCTTCCTCAGTTTCAGCAAGCAGGATTGTTTCATCTGCATAACACAGATTGTTGATAGATCTTCTACCAATCCTGATGCCGCATTTCTCCTCATGGAGCCCAGCCTCCGGATGATCTGTTCTGCATGCAAGTTGAAAAGGTATAGAAACAGCACACATCCTTGGCGTAGCTTTATTTAAAGAAATATTATGGTGAAGTTAAGTAAAATGTAGTGACCACTCATTGCTGTAGAGTTAGAACCTACTCATATTTGACCTTCCAGTGAGATTTTAAAGGCTATAAGTTGCACAGGAAGAGATTTTTCCTTCTTTCTCCTACAGATCAGCTAATAGATTAAAACTATGTCCCTTTGAGTTGGAAATGCAACTCCTCACCACTAGGTCACCAGAGCTCCCTGTGGATGACCAAGTATCTCTTTTTTTAAAAAACATTTTTTCCCTGACATTAAGCAAAATCTATAGTACTATACATCTTTTTGAGGAGTTTAGAGAAGCTTCCCAATTGTTGTTTTTGTTATGTGCCATCAGGTTGCCTGTGACTCACAGGGAATTTATGAAAAGCCCTAAACCCTACTCTATCATGTGCCAGTCTCAACTGTCTCTGACACACCTACCCCCATTAACCCAGTCACTGTGTCAATCCCCCTCATAGAATTCTTCTCCTGCACTGTCTCTCCAACCTCCCAAACTTCCCAATAAATACATCAATCATCAACATGAAAGTGAAACTAGAAAACAACTTCAAATGCACATTTACATATGCATATACTTTTATACCAAGTAAAATTTGTCCATGGTCTAAGTAATTTATCCTCTTAAAATTTTCTATGCTCCTTAATGGTCAAATGGTAATATACTTTGTTACTAACAAGAACAACAACAAAATTGAAAGTTTCAGTCTATTTAATTGCTCATAAAAAGATAACTTTAACAATCAACATCCAAAATATCAATGGTTGAAAACCCCATGGAGCACAGTTCTACTTTGATGCACACCAAGTCACAGTGAGTCTGAACTGACCATATGGCAAATAATGAGCATAAAATATATCATTATACAAAATTTATAATGCCTACTATGGTCTGTCCTGTGTCTGAATCTCCAGTTGCTCTGTCCTCTGTCTGAATCTCCAGTTGTACTTTGCATTTGTCTTGGTTTTTATAGTTCTAATCATTATCTTTCTTTCTGTTTGATATACATGCCAAGATCTTTAATTGTGCAAAGTATTTGCTCTGATTTTTTTTTTCTTGGAATCCTTCACCCTCAGATTTTGCATGTGTGACTCTTTGTTATTTAATCCTCAGCTTGTAAAATATTTCCTCACACAAGGCTAATTTTAGTTTGCTATCATCCACAGTCAACACTCTTGGTACCAGCAGTCAGGAAATCAAAAAGCGTATCGCGATGGGAAAGTCTGCCGTTAGGGACCTCTCAAAGGTACTCAGGAGCAACAGTGTCTCTCTGGAGACTAAGGTGCGCCTGATACAGGTCATGGTATTTGCAATCACTTGTTATGCATCAGAGAGTTGGACAATGACTAGGGAGGACAGAAGGAGAGTGGATGCTTTTGAGCTGTGGTGCTGGAGAAGGGTACTGAATGTACCATGGACTGCCAGGAAAACAAACAGATTCATCTTGGAGAGGATTAAACCAAGCTACTCCTTGGAGGAAGGATTCTGGGGCTTCGTCTGACATACTTTGGACATGTTCCCAGGAGGGACGGGTTCTTGGAGAGGGACATCATGCTTGGGAGGTGAAGGGACAGCGCAGGAGGGGAAGACCCTCTATGAGATGGATTGATTTGGTGACTGGGGTAATCAGGATGGGTGTGTCAGAAGCGGTGCGGTTTGCGCAGGATAGAGCAGGGTTTAGAGCTGTTGTGCATAGGGTCCCTATGAGTCGGAAACGACTCGATGGCACATAACAATAACAACATCATCCCATAAATTTTTTAATGAATTACCAACATATATTTTTTATGGCACTTATCAATGACAGAAGAAAAATTGATGTCTTTTAGTTGCAGTGCTTGAGAAGAGTATTGAACATGCCACGGACTACCAAGAAAACAAACACATTTGTCCTAGTGATGGTGGAAACAACTTGCTATCTAGGGGCAAGGATTTTTAAACTCTGTCTTACATAATTTAGACATGTTTACAGTACTGAACAGTTCTTGAAAAAGGACATTAGGCTTGGAAGGGTGGAGGAACAGCACAGGAGAAGAAAACCCTGGATGAGATGGATCGACACAATGACTGAGTTAATAGGGGCAGGTGTGTTAAGGATAGTGAGATTGACTCAGAATAGGACAGGGCTTAGAACTATTGTAAGTAAGGTCACTATGAGTTGCAGATGACTCGATGACATATAGCAAAACTATCAAGACCTCAAACTCCCACTTTTGTAATCATCTTAGAAATTCAACTAACTGTAGTAATTGCACGTAGCGTTTTATTTCATTTTTTTATTACATCTTGGTTAGATTCGTACTCATCCTATCCTCAAATATCCTCAAAATGAGCTCACAGGCTCTACATGTAGAATAGATCATTTAGGAGGCTGGACTTTGTGAAGAAGAGTGTGGTATAAGGCTTGGAGGAAACTGAGAACGTGAAGCATTTGTTGCAGAAGGTCAAAGATTGCAGTTTTCAATATGAGCTTGATGTTGAAGCTCAACATTGAGAAAAGAGATTCTCACTACCAGGCCAATTGGCAGCATTATGATAGATGGAGAAGAGACTGAATTCACAACAATTTCATATTTTTTGAGTTTGCAGTCAACATTTTTGTTACCAGCAGTCAGGAAGTGTACCGTCAGGGACCTCTCTAGAGTGCTAAGAAGTAGTGATATCAATCTAAGACCAAGGTATACTATATTAAAGTCATGGTCTTAGCAATTACTTTCTATGCATCTGAAAGTTGGACAATGACTAAGGACAATAGAAAAAAAATTGATGCCTTTGAGATGTGGTGCTGAGGAAGAATATTTAATATACCATGGACTGCCAAAAGAACAAACAGGTCTGTCTTGGAGAGGGTAAAACCAGGTTATTCCTTGGAGGCAATGATTGTGAAGCTCTATTCCACATACTTTGAACATGTTTCCAGGAGAGACTAGTCTTTGGAGACGGACCTCATGCTTGGAAGGGTGGAGTGTCCGTTCAGGAGAGGAAGAGACTGTAAGAGATGGATTTATCCAGTGAATCTTACAATAAGGGCATCTGTGTCACAGACAGTGATATTGGCTTGGAATAGGGCAAGATTTAGAGCTGTTGTTCATAGGGTCACCATGAGTCATAGTTAACTCAATATACATAATGACAACATTTAAAAAATACTCAAGATAAGCTCAATAGTAGATTCTTTTGAGTTGTATGTTGAAGATATTTTCTATAGACAAATTATGAAAAAGTGGTTTGCTAGATACAGAATTCTTGGTTTACTGGATTTGCATAGCACCAACATACGTATATGTGTTTAGGTATATGTTAAGTAGGTTCTTTGCTTTAAAAAAATAGAGACTAAATTATAGAAAGGATAAGTTAACAGAATAACCTCTTAATTGATTTACAGGCAATTGATTAGTGTCAAAGTAAACCATAACAATCTTACAAATCCTGTATCAAAATGTTAAGTGAGAAAGCAAAGAAATATAATCTTAAACAAGGTCCCAATGTAAATACTAGGAATAAAATATAAAATTTATTAATATAAAAATGACACAGAAAAAAACCAAACTATAACATGTGATATGCAATATAATTATAATTTAAAATAATACAACAGAATTAAGGGGAAAAACACTGGATATATAAATATGTGTACAGAAGATCTACTTTATAAAGCAGAACTAAAACATAAATAAAAGAATATAGAGAAACAGAGAGGAAAAAAGAAGCAAGAGCAAGGAACAACATTAAGAATGCCATAAGACAAGGACAAATATTGCATAGGGCCACTGTTGTAAAATGAGACTGATATCAGGGTTGAGAGAAGACAGAAAAGGGGGGGAATGATGTATATTGCATGAAAACAGATGAGTAAGAGAACTGTTTTAAAGGGATATATAAATGGGTATTCTTGTCATTACAGAATCCAGAAGAGAAAAAAAATGCTGCATAGCGGAGTGAACTTGGGGGTGGGAAAGACTGTATAATAATGAAAGAGTTTTTCTTCTCTTTTCAAGAAGAAGAGTGAATTGGGAAGGAGGGTATGGGTGGGGAGGAAAGTGCAACAATGAATGACTGGAAACGCTAAGACTCTGTAAACTTTCATTAAAATTAGTATAAAAATTTTATTTAATATAAAAAAGAGTGATACAAGACAAAAAATAAGACCAAAATATTGTTCTTTATCAAATTAATACCTTAAGATTTGGTATGTCTGAGAAGTATTGGTTTCTTTATTTACTTATTGTGCATATATGCCTGCACAGGCATCTATATGGACATATACACATTGTCTGTGTACACATATGCATACACCTATACTTATCAATATATCAATGAGTGTATACACATGCATATGCAACCATTTTTGGGCATGGGGCATTTTTAATAGCTGGACAGTGGGAAAATGACTCATAATCATTACAGCTGGCCATCAAAGGGTGACTTTTGAGCAAGAGTACTGATTGTCCTAAGAAGCAACAAAGCCAAGTCAAACACATTTTATAACCGTAGTGAAAGAAAAAAAAAGGGCCAATGTGGTTTCATAGACAATATCAAGCTTATAGGACAGAGAAATGCTGACTTCAAGTCAGTAAATATCTGTAATAAAGATAATTAATCAGACAGGACTAGGCATTAGATTGACACGGATCAGTTTCCACAATTGCAAGTAATGACCAAATTCATAAATCAAGATGGCAAAACACGAGTGAGAGATTTTAAAAAGATTATGCTTCTATGTAACTTTCTTTTGTGATAGATGACTAAACACTTCCTGTGTGATTAACTGCCTCTGAAAATCTGCTGGAGGGTCAGCTATGGGTCAGTTCAAACTCTATGGTACACAACAACAAAAAGAACAACAACAACAATACTTGTAATATGAGATATTTAGATGTATTCCTTATTAAAATTCATTGATTTCACTAAATAAGACTATTAGCTCAGATAAGACAAAGATTAAGGCTGTGTATCATCATAACATTTAAAATTATTTATGCTGTTTTCTAATTATTCTCTCTGCTTCCATATTTTCCTCTTTCACATATTACATATCTAGAACACAGAATAATTCTTTTAAAACATTCTTCCATTTCCTTCCTTAAAAAAATCACTGACTTCTGGTATAAAGTAGAGTGAGTTACACCTTTTATTAAGACTTTTTGATAGGACAAATGGAATTTATCATTCAGAACAAACATTTTTTATTAAAAAATATTTTATTGTGTTTTGGGTGAAAGTTAACACCTAAATTGGCTCCCATATGAGAATTTCCATGCAATGGTTTCAGTAATATCAGTTACATTTTTTTACAATGAGTAGATATTCTTTTTAATTGGATTTGGTTGTTTTAATTCTAGTTATCTAGTTACTTTGTCTCCTGGCCTAGTGGAAAGGAGTTGTGCTACAACCCAAAGGTGCACTTTGAAGGGTCAGCTATGAGCTGGTTCCTACTCAAGGGTACATACCAACAAAGATTTACAGTCTTACCTTTAAGTGTTGATCTTTTATTTCACTCAGCTGTGTTTGTGATTGTTTTTTTAACACTGTCCTTAAAAATAATATCCTATCTTAAGATGACAGTTTCAGGGAATACTCTGGTTTCAATTGATCAAGTAAATCTGGACTTTGTAATCTGAGTTCTGCTTCACCATTTCATTTTCCTTCTTTCAGGGTCCATCTAGTATGTTTCTGATCTAAATGGTAAGTAATGTTAATCAGGGATCTTTAGTTTTATTTTCAGTGTAGATAAAGTTGTACTTCACATGGCCTATTAGCTCTGTGGACTAATTTCTTCCCTGAGACTTTGCTTCATTTTGTATTCTTTTGCTCCTAACAAATAGACATCAATCATTGTATCTTAAATAATTTCCTGATAGCTTTTAAGACTGCAGACACTACTTCTTTCACTAGAATGTATAACATGAACTTTATGAATCATATTTTCTCAGTTATTAGATTTGTCCCGTAAGACTAAGGTTTAAAGCCTTCAAATGTATAAAATCAATGTTTTAAAGTGTTTGAGTATGTCTGAAAAGTATTTTAATTGTGTCTCTTGTGAATAAATGTTCTGAATATATTTCTCTGACTATATCCTAAAATATTTAATTCTGCTCATGCTATACCTACACACAGACCAAGAAAGAAGCAGTTGTCTGAACAATATAGGGAAATACTGGATGGCTTACAAACCAGGATATCTCTGCATCAGAGATGTCTCCTTTTTCCATTCCTTTTCAGTTTTTATGTTTAGCAAATCATTCCTGAAGTTTTGGCATTAGGATTGGAGGAAGACTCTTAAACAACCTGTTCTATAAGATGACACAACGTTGTTTTTACAGGGTGAAAAAGACTTGAAGCACTTACTGCAGAAAATCAAAGACTAAAGCTTTCAATATGGATTACATTTCAACATCAACTTAAAAACAAGCAAACAAACACCCTTATAACTAGACCAAAGAAACATTGTGATAGAGAAAAGATTGAAGTTGTCATTGATTTCCTTTTTTTACTTGTATACACGACTATGGTAGCAATAGTCATGAAATCAAGACTTTAATTATATTGAGAAATATGGCTGTCAAGGATATCTCAACTTAAGAACAAGATGATAAAAAAGAACACCCATGTAGGAATCAAATAACACCTTGCTTGAACACTAGTGGGTTATAGAAGAATGAAAATACAACATATAAAATCTCTGGGATACAGCTAAGGCTGTCCTCAGGGGTCAGTTCATAGCAATAAGCAAACATAGAACAAGAAAAAAAATGGAGTAAAATAAACTACTTGAGTCAATATCTCCAGCAAATAGAGTAAATTTCAAAAAGTGAGGAAAGTGACTCATTCTTCTACTAACAGCCTATCCTTTATATGTGATTTTATATATTATATAAAGTTATATGTTAAATGATCCAGGAAGTATTAAAAGAAGATGGAAGGAATATACTGAGTCACTGTATTGAAAGGAATTGGAAGACACAGAAGAATTTCATGA
>NW_006399758.1:30504975-30506857 GCF_000299155.1 Elephantulus edwardii | reverse complement strand
GACATCATGCTTGGGAGGGTGGAGGGACAGTGCAGGAGAGGAAGGCCCTCTATGAGGTGGATTGATTCAGTGACCGGGATAATTGGGATGGGAGTGTCAGAGACAGTGCGATTGGCCCAAGACAGAACAGAATTGAGGGCTGTTGTACATAGGGTCGCTATGAGTCGCAAGTGACTCGATGGCACATAACAACAACAACAACAACAACAAAGTACCTGAATGATCAAAGAGGAAGCCTGTTGTTCCCTTCTGACAGTGACTTTTCACTTCTCTTGAGGTGCCCAGGACCTCCTTATTGCTTGTGTTAAAGGGGTCCCATGTGGTCAAGTTAGAGAGCAGTTTTTCTCCCAAATAACTGTTGGAAGTGTGCAGGCAGTGCAGTCCCACTTCCGGCCATGCAGTCCTGCTTCCATTATCATAATTGTTTTGACTCATGTACCAACATTTCAACATTTGAAATATTTCCAGTTTCTAAGTACTTAAAAGAAGCCCTTGTAAAATTTATGTAAATATTCATGTACAAGGTTTTGTATGAATGTGTGCTTTCATTTTCCTTGGGAGGATAACTAGTAATAGTTGGCTGATGCAACAGTTATGTATATAAATTTTTACTACCAAATTCTTTTCCAAGACATCTTCTGAATATATGAAAATTCAATTCCTTTATGTCCTAATAAACACTTGATATGGTCTACCTTTGATTAATAATTCTGTAAGTATTTCAGTGCAGATTTAGTTTGTGTTATTTCTAATGAATTATATTTTATACTTATTTATCTTCCTATATCTTCTCTGGTGAAGTGTGTTTTATTCAAATTATAGTATTTAATTTTTGAGAAGGTTTTGAACTACAAGTCTAATATTTTAAAACAGTACGTAGGCAACTCGACGACACATAACAACAACAACAACTGGCTTCTCAAGTAATCCATCAGTCATTTGTTAGCCTGTCAGTTTGTCATCCTGTAGAACTTGTTTGTTGTTATGACACTTCCAACAGTGCCACTAATAATTTAAAACCAACAGTGTTACTCATGGTAGACAGGTTTCAGAAAAGCTTCCAAATGAAAACAGATTAGGACAAAACACACGACAATCTTTTTCCTTAAAACATAAACACCAAAACAAATTTTTTTAAAAAATATTGAAACTTAATTCTTGAGAAAAGCAGTAACATATTTTCTGATAATGCTGAAAGATGGAATGTCAGTTGGAATGTCAGTCAAGATATGACTAGAGAAAAATTGACACTAACAAAAACCGGGCCAGCAGCTGTTTGAGTAACAGATCACTAATTTTGATTACGGAAGTAGATATTGAAAGTGAAGAAAATTGAAGCAAGTTACAGAAAGCAAAGTACAACTTTAAGTTTATCCTAGCCGAATTTAGAGATAATCTCAAGAATAGATTTAAGGAATTCAACACTAATAAGGAAAATCTAGAGTTCTGATGGCCTAATGATAAGAAATTGCACTGCAATCCCAAAGACACACAGTTCAAATCTAACAGCTCTTTCCAGGAGAAGGATGGGCAGTCTCATTCATTGTGATATACAATCTTGGCAAACCCAATAAAAGGTCAGGCATCAATTAATTAATAGGTACATACAACACTCGAATTTGTGGGATGACAACAAAGACATTATTCATCAAGAAAATAAAAAAAAAATCAGGAAGGAAGGAATGAGATGGAATGATTCGGTGACTGGGATAATCGGGATGGGAGTGTCAGAAACAGTGCGGCTTGCGCAGGACAGAGCAGGGTTTAGGGCTGTTGTGCATAGGGTCGCTATGAGTCGCAAAAGACTCAACGGCACATAACAACAACAACAACAACAGTTTATGTTTATAAAGAAACAAGAGAAAATAATTTTTATTAAGGA
>NW_006399758.1:30503687-30504817 GCF_000299155.1 Elephantulus edwardii | reverse complement strand
GGAGGGACAGCACAGGAGGGGAAGACCCTCCATGAGATGGATTGATTCGGTGACTGGGGTAATCAGGATGGGTGTGTCAGAAGCTGTGCGGTTTGCGCAGGATAGAGCAGGGTTTAGAGCTGTTGTGCATAGGGTCGCTATGAGTAGGAAACGACTCGACGGCACATAACAAGAACAACAACAAAATGGTAGCAATAAAACCTTGCCTCTCAATAATCACACTGAATGTGAATGGTGTGGATGAACTATTGAAGAGAAAAAGAGGAGCAGATTGGATTAAAAAAAATAAAAACAAAAACCACACAAACAAACCCAAACCCATCAGTATGCTGTCTACAAGAGACTCACCTGAAAAATGAAGATGAAGAAAGACTAAAAAGGGTGGGGAACAATATAACAAGCAAATAGCAACCAGAAAGTAGCAGAAGTAGCAATATTAATCTCTGATAAATAAATTTCAATCCAAAAATCATCACAAAAGACAAGGAAGGTCACTACATAATGCTTAAAAGGGCCGTAGAAAAAGAAGACATAACAATACAAATATCTATGCACCAAATGAAAGATCTGAAAAATATATAAAACATACATTAACAAAAATTAAAAAGGAAATAAACAACACTACTATAGTGGTTGGTGATTTCAATAAACCACTCTCAAGAAAAGATAGAACTTTCAGAAAGAAACTTAGTAAAGATTCTGAAGAATTAAACCACAAAATAAACCAACTCAATTTCATAGATATTTGTTGCTCACGCAACAGACAACACCCACCCCACCCCACCCCAAACCAAACCAAACCAAACCCACAGTTCACCTTCATCTCTAGAATAGATCACATTTTAGGTCACAAGGCAAGCATCAATAAATTAAAGAAACATAGAAATAATACAAAGTATCTTCTCAGACAGCAATGTTACAAAATTAGAAATTAATAAGATAAAGGAGGGAAAAAAAAAAACATTTGGAAGCTTAACAACACCCTACTTCTACATGAGTAGGTACTAGAAGAAATAAAAAATGAAGTTAAACATTTTCTTGAAATAAAAGACAAAGAAAACACCATTCACCAAACCCTCTAGGAAACAGCCAAAGCAGCAATCAGAGGTCCTAACACATCAAACTGCAAC
>NW_006399758.1:30496274-30503587 GCF_000299155.1 Elephantulus edwardii | reverse complement strand
GCCTCCAAGGAGTAGCTTGGTTTAATCCTCTCCAAGATGAATCTGTTTGTTTTCCTGGCAGTCCATGGTACATTCAGTACTCTTCTCCAGCACCACAGCCCAAAGGCATCAACTCTCCTTATGTCCTCTCTAGTCATTGCCCAATTCTCTGATGCATATCAAGTGATTGCAAAGACCATGGCCTGTATCAGGAGCAACAACATCATCATTTTTTTATCTTACTACTTAAAACTCTTTAATACACACATTTTCTTTTTTAAATGATTTCTCAAAGATACATATAAAAAAACAATGTTTAATTTTTCTTCATTTTCTCTTGTTTAAGTAAGCACATTGAATGATCATAAACCCTTGGACTTCTAAATCATAGGTGAGAATTTCTGTGCTTTCCCCCTTAATATGTTAGCATCCAGTAAGCTAGCCATGATCTCTGATACAATATAATACTTTTCAGAAGATCCCACTTATGGCAGCAATTCAATGGTACCACATCTCAGTAGTTAAACTGAATCACAATGAAATAAGTCAGTGTCACAATATAGACCTAAACACCATGACATTAGTGTACACTTTATTAGAAATTAAAGGAAAATATATTCCTAAATATTGCAATCTTTAAAAAACTAAACCCTGTAGAAACAGGGAATGATTAGATTAAATTAGTTTAGATACCTGCTGGTATAACAATCTGGGCCCATTATTTCAGCTCATTAAATCTTGGTGTTAATGAGACCAAGGTCATGGGTTCATTCTCCATATGATGTAGAAAGCTTCATATAAAACCAGCCATTATATTTTGTTCCTTAGACTTAATGCTATACCTCTTATTCTGCTCATATATTTCACACAAATAATTCTGCCTAGCCATAAATGGGACAAGGAAATGAATACATACGGTTCAGTTATTCTTCAGTAATAGTAGAAAATACATCCAAAGACAGCTTTATAAAGAAAAATAGGTCATCTTCACATACAAAGACCACTGCATTATATTACATATATTTTCTCTATAAGTAAGAAATTTAAATATACAATTAATTCATTTGACCCAATTCACAATTTTTGTTTTACAAATTTATTTGTTGAGCACTATACTATGTTCTGTGGATATTAAGTCTGATAAGACATTAATCACTCAGTAATGCATTTAATTTAAGTTATATGGGGTTGTACATTACACATTATTATAAAGGTTTGATTTTGTTGGAAATAATGATAGTATTCAAATAGTTTCAGATAATTTTCTCTGAGGATACCATACCTCATGATACTAACCCTACTGCTTTCCTATGTGAAGCAATTATTTAAAGTTTCATAATGAACCTAAGGAAATGCTTGGGAGAAAACTCCCCTGAATGTGCACATGTAATCATACAGAAGGTTCAGTGGCTTTCTTACAGTCAAAAGTTTTATCAGCTTTTAGAAATTCAATGCTGGAATATATTGGAATCCACTGACTATTTTTGAATGTCTAAGAGTTGAACTGAAATAATCATTAGTTGATGCTAGGTATCTTGGCCAAAGTATTTATTATAATAATACTGCTTTTAGGTGCCATTGACTAGGCTAGGACTCAGTGACCTCCATGAACAATAGAACAAAATGCTCCTGGACTCTCTGTCATCATCACAAATTATTACTCTTAAAAACTTTTTTCTAGTTACTGTGACAATTCATCTTGCAGAGACTATTGAGACGGGAAAGTCTGCTGTTAGAGACCTCTCCAAAATACTGAAGAGCAATGGTGTCGCTCTGGAGACTAAGGTGCACCTGATACAGGCTATGGTCTTCGCAATCACTTGTTATGCATCAGAGAGTTGGACAATGACCAGGAAGGATAGAAGGAGAATTGATGCCTTTGAGCTGTGGTGCTAGAGAAGAGTATTGAATGTACCATGGACTGCCAAGAAAACAAACAAGATTCATCCTGGAGGGGGTAAAATCAGGCTGCTCCTTGGAGTCAAGGATTCTGAGGCTTCATCTGACATAATTTGGACATGTTGTAAGGAGTGACAGGTCCTTGGAGATGGACATCATGCTTGGGAGGGTGGAGCGACAGCACAAAAGGGGAATACCCTCTATGAGGTGTATTGATTCAGTGACTGGGGAAATCGGGATGGGAGTGTCAGAGGCAGTGCAATTGGCACAGGATAGAGCAGAGTTTAGGGCTGTTGTACATAGGGTTGCTCTGAGTCGCAAGTGACTTGACGGCACATAACAATAACAACTACTAGGCCAGGAATGATGTCTTTTCCCTGACACTGCTGATAACATACCCAATGATTGTGAGACAAATATTACTATTGTTTTGGAGTGATTGGGTTTTGGGGGTTTTTATTGCTATCCTCAACCTGAAGGGGCAGTCTGGCTATATTACTTTCACCAATTGGTTTTTTCTTTCAGTAGTCCATTGTTTATTTCATATTCTTTGCCAGAAAAAAGAAAATAAATGCATCAGTTATTCTTCAGTCTGTTTTATTCACTTCTAAGATTTTTATCCTGAAGAAACAATTGAAAATACTATCATTTAAATTAGGTATATCTTACTTGTTAAAGTGCCATTCTTGTACTTTAGCATTTTAGAGAATTCCTGATGCACATTTGCCCTTTGCGATATGTCATTTTATTTATTTATTACTTCAGGTTGTTTGGCTCCACAGTCAACACTTTTGCTACCAGCATTCATGAAATCAAAACACAGATTGCCTTGGAAAAATCTGCTATCAAGGACCTCTCCAGAATATTGAAGATCAATGATGTCCATCTGGAGACTAAGCATCAGAACACTGGAAAATGACTAAGCATGATAAAAAGAATTGATGTCTTTGAGCTGTGACGATGGAAAAGAGTACTGAATATACCATGGACTGCTAAGAAAATAGACATCTTCATCCTCGAAAGGGTTAAACCAGCCTCCGGCTTGGAAGCAAGAATTTTGAAGCTTTATATAACATACATTGGGCATGTTACAAGGAGGAACAAGACTTTAGAAAGAGACATCATGCTTGGAAAGGTAGGAACAGCACAAAAGAGGAAGACCCTGGATGAGATGATTAGAGCCAGCGGTTAGGCTAATGAGGTTATATTTGTCAGAGACAATGAGTTTGGCTCAAGACAGAGCAGGGGTCAAAGTGTAACTCAAGCAACTTGATTCACATAAAAACAAAAACAACTTTTTCCATAGATGTTGACTGTAGACTCAAGCAAAAATGAAATAATTTACAAGACTACAGTAACAGTATTTTATATCAGTGATTATTTATCAGTGATTATGGATGTCCCCTCTTAAAATTACTGTCTGTGGCTACAACCCAATATTTTTGTTATGTGCCATTGAATTAAAACTGATTTATAGTTGTCCTTCCAGTGATTTTATAGAGGCTATAAATTGCGGAGGAGGAGAGATAAATGACTAGTAGGCTTGAATCCTCTGAATTTGGATGGGCAACAGTGTAACTCCTTACCATTGGGCCACCAGAACTCCCTAGGAGCTGTATAGAGTATAACCCATGAAGATTTGTGAAAAAAAAAAAAACAAAAAAAAACAAAAACAAAAACAAAAAAAACCTAATAAATATTAAAATACTGAAATTTTTAGCAGAAAAAACATATTTGAGGAGCCAAATTTTAATAAGAAAATAATTCATATATCCTAAAGATCACCAATATCTCCATATTATAATGAAAAAAAAAAACCAACATAAAGAAAACAGGCAGAGAAGTATAAGACTTCCATGGGTCTTTAACCCAAGACTTTTCACTCAGTCTATCTATTTGTATGTTTGTCTATGCCTATGTACGCTTATATTGTTATCTTTGCTATTGAGTCAAGATCAACTCATAACAAGTTTTCAACAGTAGTAGATAAAATAAGCTGAAGTGGATTGCCCATCTATCTCCCATAGAGTAGTTGGTAGACTCCTACAGTGTACTTTTCTGTTGACAATGCTGGTTCTTACCATTAAGTCACTAAGTCTTCTAATATCATTGCTATTGTTATTTGTCATTGAGTCTACTATAACTCATAATGACCCTATGTAAAACAGCTCTGAACCCTAGCCTTTTCTGAGCTTACCTCAGTCTCTAATACATCTGGTCCCATTACCATAGTCACTGTTAATCCATCTCACCCACCATCTTCCTCTTATGTGCTGACCTTTCTGATCATGATGTCCTTCTCCTAGAACTGGTCCCTCCTAGCAACTTTACCAAAGTATGTGTTTCAATATACTTGCCTCCAAGAAGCAACTTGGTTTCACCCTCTCCAGGACAAACTTGTTTGTTTTCTTGGCAGTCCATGATATATTCAAGACTCTTCTCCAGCACCACAACTCAAAGGCCTCAATTCTTCTGATGTCATCCTTAGTCATTGTTTAGCTCTCTGATGCACAGCAAATAATTGCAAAATCCATGCCCTGGATCAAGAGTATCTCAGTCTTTAGACTGACATTGTTGTTTGCAATACACTTCTATCATATTTAGACTGTTCTATATCATTGCTATGTACCTTTGAGTCTACTATGACTCAAAGTGACTCTGTAAACAAAGGATTAGATCATTTTTAGGATGAATGTGACACTATTCTGCTTCAAATGTTTATTTCTGAAACAATAGATCATATGATTGTCTGTTTCAAAAAGGCCAGTACTAGTCTATCTCAGTAAGGCAATGACCATGATGCCAGTTGTTTCACATTCCATTTATGACAATTTACAGCTTTCCTAGATACATATTTCATTCATTTCATATACCAGATATTAATTAGTATTTGTAGCTATTTAAATTCACTAATTTTTTTATTTTTTTTAGTTTTTTCAAAGTTGAGAGAGTAATCTTCCAGCTGTATATCTAAAAATATTTCTCTGGTGTTTTTAGATTTTTTTATGATCTATTAGTTCAAAAGTTGCTAATAGTCCTGCTTTTTAGTCTGTCTCTATCTGGAAGCCCTTCTGCCACCTGCTCACCATGGGTGGCCTTGCTGCTATTTAAAATAATACACTTGTGACATAGCTTCTACTATCAAAGCAACACACATGGCACCTTAGGATAGAAAACAGACAGACAAGTGTGCTATCCATAAAAGGAAATAATAAACAAGCTTGCCTATACATATACAACTATAAAAAAAGGAAATACCTCAGCAAAATGCATGTCATCTCAATGCAATAAAGCTGCCCAAATAAAACTCTCTTAACAGAAGATATTGAGACAATGAAAAGATTTCAATTAATAAGATTTTTTCACAAAACTCTATTTGTAAATACACATTTATTTAAAAACTTAGTATTTGACTATTTCCTATGCATATAGCCAGTTCAAACATTTTAAATTCCCAAATGGTATGTTAAATTTTTATCTTATTGGCCTATCTAGTCCATGCATTCATCAACATCAAGTCTACACATTTTTTTAAACAACTGTGATGTTACTTTTTTTTCTAGTTAATCAATCCAATTTAAATATAAAAGAAAATTTCTTGATTTCTAGAAGCTTTTGTGGCCTAGACCAGTGGAAGTTGAATTGCTATCCAAAAAAAAAAAAAGACAAACTCCCATTCAGTTTACAGTCTTAAAAAATGTTAATGATGATTCCACCCCCCAGGAGCCACTGATGAGGTCACCCCTAGTTCCATAGCCACTGCTGACACTGCCTGATGAACAATGGGATAGTGAATAACATAGCAGGAGCCACAGATGGCAGGAGTGGCAGTGACACTGGAATTTGAGTGAGGTACTTTGTGGGGGGTGTTCACTGCAGTTTGGCTAGAATAAATGGGACCCCTTAAGTTCATTCAGAAGGGAGTGAGACAGCTGGAGCTCATTCTTGAAGGGAAAACCAAGGCTTCCTGATTTTCCAGTCAGGTCTCTGCTCTCCTCCTTGCATTTCCTTATGCCTACTTCATTACCTGCCTTTTGCCTGCAACACCTTGAGCTGGCCTAGCTGCAGCAGTTGTCTGACAGAGGAGGCTGCTTTCACAGGCTTTTTCTCTACCAAACCGAAGCAGATGTTCCCTTGGGTAAGAAGGCAGAGAGAAACCTAAGCAGGGTAGCTGCCCCACTTTCTTCTGGAGAAGTTACCTCAGATCAAGAACCTGCTATTGCCTCAGACATGGAAAAACTCTAAACGAAAAAAAAAGTATGTAAGAAGCAGGTTACTGCATCCCCAATACAAGCTAAAAGAAAAATATTACCCTTAATATGTGACATAGATTCAATGGACTTCTTGAAGCCAGAAAATCTGATGGAACTTTCTGACACAGAATTTAAAAGAACAATGAATGTTTTCAGTGAGTGAAAGACAAACTTGAAGAATCATAAAAACCAGAAGGAGCTAAAAAAAAAAATTAAAACAATGCAGACGTACAAACAAGGCATTATAGGCTCTGGAAAAATAAGAAACCACAATCCAAAATATTAAGACTAATGTCTGAGATGCTATCAACATGTTGGAGGGACACATGTGCAGGGTTGAAGAGATGGAGCTTGGAACCAGACAGAAGGAATATGGAACCAGTGAGATAGAAGAAAGAATTGTCACCACTGATCTACTAGAGAAAAAAAAAATCAAAAAAGAAGGGAAAAGAAGAAAATCTCAGAAGAATGTGGGGCACCATTAAGAGAATTAGCATGCACATCATCGGAATCCCAGAATGGGAGGAAGCAAGTCAAGGCACTGAAAAAGTTGTGCAAGAATTACTAGGAGAAAACTTCCCAGCAATAATGAAGAATGAGAGATATATATTCAAGAAGGTGAGCAAACACCATACAGAATCGACCCCAAAAGAAAAACACCAAGGCATATCATAGTCAAAGTTGCCAGAACCAAAGATAAGGCGGGAATTCTGAAAGCAGCGAGGGAGAAACAAAGAGTAACTTATAAGGGAGAACAGATAAGATCAAGTGGCAATTTCTCAGGAGAAACCATGTAAGCAAAAAGTCAGTGGAATGATATATACTGAATATTCAAAGAACACAACTATCAACCAAGAATACTGTACCCAGCAAAATTTTCCATCAAATATAAAGGAGAGATCAAGATATTCCCAGAAAAAAAGAGAACCTAAGGGTTTGTAAAAACAAGACTAGCTTTTCAGAAAACACTGAGAGATATCCTTCTTACAGAGGTGCCACAGAAAGCAGGATGCACCAAAGTAACTAGCAACAACACCAAAAATAACTCAATAAAATGGTAGCTTCTAGAACAGGATCATATCCATACGCTTACAAGGAAGTCCAGTAAATACCACTATCATTCAGATATATGCACCAACAACCAGAGCCAAAGAAGAAGAAATAGATGATTTCTACCAACTT
>NW_006399758.1:30456596-30492299 GCF_000299155.1 Elephantulus edwardii | reverse complement strand
AACATAGATGCAAAAATTCTGAATAAAACCCTGGCTAATAGAGTCTAATAATATGTCAAAAAATCCCATGACCAAATGGGATTCATAACAGGTAGGCAAGGGTGGTTCAACATAAGAAAAAACAAGGACCACATGATCCTATCCATTGATGCAGAAAAGGCCTTTGACAATTCCAACAACCTTCACTGATTAAAATACTCAACAAAATATGACAGAAGGGAATTTTCTCAACATAGGTAAAAGAATGTTTGCAAACCCAAGAGCAATTGTTCTCAGTGGAGAGAGGATAAAAGTGTTTCCTTTGAGAACAGGAACTAGGCCAGAAGGCCCACTATCACCTCTCCTATTCAATATTGTATTGGAAGTTTTAGTTACAGCAATAGGAAGGAAATAAGAGTAAATAAGAAGGAATATAGAGGAAATAGAAGGAAATAAGAGGTATCGAAATTGGCAAAGAACAGGTAAAATTATCTCTATATGCATATGATATGATAGTATACTTAGAAAACCCTAAAGATTCAGCAGGAAAACTAATTGACATCTTTGACTAATTCAGCAAATTTGCAGGATATAAGACCAACATACAAAAATCAATTGGATTTCTCTACAGTGACAAAGAGAATCCAGAGCTAGAGCTAAGAAAAACAATACATTTCACAATAGCCAATCACAAGATTAAATACTTGGGAATAAATCTAACCAGAAGCACAAAAAATCTATTCAAAGAAAATTGCAAAGCATTACTACAAGAAACAAAAAGAGACCTGGAGAAATGGAAGAATATCCCTTGCTCCTGGATAGGAAGACTCAATAGTTTGAAAATGATAATCCTACCAAAGGCAATCTACGCATTCAATGCAATTCCAATACAAATACCAATTCTATTTTTCAACGAGATGGAAAAGCTAATCTTCAGTTTAATTTGGAATGGAAAAAGGCCCCAAATAAACAAAGCACTCCTTAAAAAAGAGAAATAAGGTAGGAGGCATCTCAGTCCCCAATTTAAAATTCTACTACTCTCTGCCATGGTGGTCAAGACTATGTGATACTAGTACAAAGACAGACACATATTTTAATGGCATAAAATTGAGATCCCGGAAATCTTCCCACCTACCTGTAGTCAACTGATTTTTTACAAGAAGATGAAATCAGTTAAGTGGGGAAACTACAGCAGGTTTAACCAATGGTGTTGGCAAAATTGGAAAACCATCTGCAGAAAACTCAAGACCCACACCCCACACCATACACAAAAAAACAACTCAAAGTGTATCTAAATCTCAAAGTGTATCTAAAGCTAGGGAATATAAGCTTCATTAGAGGGAAATTTGGAAGAACTATAGAAGTCCTAATCCACAACATGAACAGTCTTCCAAGCATCCTGAAAAACCTATACCTAGGAGAGGATAAAATAAATGAGCGGGACCTTCTTTTTTTTTTTTTTTTTTTTTACCTTCTGAGAATAAAATTCCTATGCACATCCAAAAACTTCTCCAGCATGGTAAAAAGGAAAGCCACAGCCTGGGAAAAAATATTTTGTAATCACATGTCTAATAAGGGACTTACATCTAGAATTTATAGAATACTCAAGCACTACAATAAAGTAAAAGTAAACAACTTAATTGCAAAATATGAACAGACACTTCACCAAAGAAGACATTCAGATGACAAACACATGAAAAAGTGTTCAAAATCCCTAGCTCTAAGAGAGATGCAAATCAAAACAACTATAAGATATCATCTCACTCCAGTAAGAACAGCAAAATTTGACAGACAGCAAATAAAAAATCCTGGTGAGGTTGTGGAGAAACTGGAACCCTTATTCACAGTTGGTGGGAGTGTAAAATTGTGCAACCACTCAGAAGGTAGTATGGCGTTTCCTCATAAAGTTGAAAATAGAAATACCATTTGACCCAGCAGTTCCCATACTGAGAACACACCTTAAAGAAACCAGAACTGTCATCCAAGCAGATATATGCACACCCTTGTTTATTGTGGCTTTGTTCACAATAGCAAAAAGTTGGAAACAAGCCAAGTGTCCATCAACAAACAAATGGATAGAGAAGCTCTGGTGTATTCATATAATGGGATACTATGCTGTATTGAAAAATAAACAAACAAACAAAAAAGAAACCCAATAAACCCCTCATGACATATTATTCAAATTAGGTGAGCCTGGTGGATGTTGTGCTGAGTGAAATATTTCTATCACAAAAGGACAAAGACTGTATAATGCCACTGTTGTAAAGCAGGACTGACATTGGAGTTGAAGAGAACCTAAGAAGGGATAAATAATGTACATTGCATTGAAACATATCAGAGAGACAACTGTTTAGGAGGAATATATAGTTTGGTATTATTGTCATGACAAGAGTCTAGAATGAAACTTGCATATTGATGTGGACTCGGGGAGAGGGAGCAATTGTAGAACAGTGAATTCTTTTTATATATGTATTTTTTACTTTCCAAGGGGAAAAGTGAACTGGGGGGAAAGGTGGACAGGGGAGGAAGGAAGTGTACAACAATTAATGAATGGAAATCCAAAGTATCTGTAAATTTTCATTAAAATAAATTTTAAAAAATAAATTATGTCTTGCTATTAACTTGACAAGGGGTTGATTTTCACTCAACCAGGAATTTCACTGTGGTTTCATATCCTTTGCCTCCCCTACCTATCAACCTATTTTCTTATTAAACCCACAGTTGTGAATAAAGTCAAGTCTGTGTGTGTTTGGTAATGAATTTCTAATCCAAGGATTAGTAGAGGTAAATTCAGGAGAGTGTGTTTATGTTTGTGTGTAAGGTGGGAAAGGACATGTCTGACCTTACAAGGGGGATTTGTTTTATGCTGTGGATGCTGTTGTTGGGGGCAATTCCACTTCGGAGAGTTACTAGTTAATAACTCAGCCCTCAATAAGTTGTCATTGCATTTCTTTTATGTCCCTTTGTGAAAACTGTTCTGCCTTTTCATGCAGTTGGCTGTTACCTCATTTGTGCTTCCAAAATTGTGCTTCCCTCTTCCTTTTGTGAAACCCAGGCCGCATTAGCCAGCACACACAGACCACCAACTACTCATAATGCAAGTTCAAGCTGAAGTTGAGGAAATTTAAGTCAAGTCCATGGGAACCAAAATTTGATCTTACGTCTGTCCCACTCAAATTTCAAAACCATCTCAGGAACAGGTTTGAGCGTCAATGAGCGCAGACCAAATGAGCTCTGGGAGGATATCAAGAAAATCATCCATGCCTGAAGAATGCAAAAGATCATTACAAAGGCTGAAAAAAAATGAAAATACCATGATGAATATCAGATGAGACTCTGAATATTGCATTAGAGTGCCGACAAGCCAAAGCTAAAGGAAGAAACCAAGAAATCAAAGAGCTAGAGAAGATTTCAAAAGGTTGCCCTGGACGACAAAGCAAGATACTAGAATGAAATGTGTAGAGAGCTGGAGTCAGAAAATCAAAATGGCCGAACTCACTAAGCGTTTCTTAAGCTGAAGGAGCTGAAAAACAAATTCAAGCCATGGGTGGCAATACTTAAGGATACTTTGGGTAGAATGTTAAATTATCCAGGAAGTATCAAGAGAAGATGGAAAGAATACACAGACTCAATGTATCAGAAGGAACTGGCTGACACAGAAGAATTTCATGAAATAACATATGAGCCAGAGCCTATGGTGATGAAGGAGGAAGTTCAAATTGCTCTGAAGGAATTGGCAAAAAGCAAGGCATCAGGAGTTGACAGCATAGTAATTGACATATTTCAACAGACAGACACTGCCCTCGGTGTGCTTACTAAGTTGTGCCAAGAAATCTGGAGGACAGCCAGCTGGCCAACTGACTGGAAAAGATAGATATTTGTTCCCATTCCAAAGAAAGGTGACCCAATGGAGTGTGGGAATTATTGAACAATATCATTAATATAGGAGAGCAAGATTCTGCTAAAAATTATCCAAAAATTTTCGGAACAAATGTCGACAGAGAACTGCCAGATGTGCAGGCTGGATTTAGAAGAGGTCGCGGTACCAGGGATATTATAGTTAATGTAAGATGGATCTTGGCAGAAAGCAGAGAATACCAGAAGAATGTCTATCTGTGCTTCATTGACTTTGGAAAGGCTTTTGACTGTGTGGATCAGAGCAAGCTGTGGCTGACTCTGAGAAGAATGGGTATCCCAGAACATTTGATTGTGCTAATGTGAAACCTATACTTGGACCAAGAGGCAGTCATCAAAACAGAGCAAGGAGACACTACATGGTTCAAAATCAAGAAGTGGGTTCCTCAGGGATGTATTTTGTCTCCATACCTTTTCAATCTGTATGCGGAACAGATCATCCAAGACCCTGGGCTGTACGAGGAGGAATGTGGCATCAGGATTGGTGGAAGAATCATCATCAACCTGTGTTATGCAGATGACACAACCATGGTTGCTGAAACTGAGGAGGACCTGAAGTGCTTGCTACAAAAGGTCAAAGACTGCATGCAGCCTCCTATATGGATTGAAGCTCAACATTAAGAAAACAAAGATCCTCACCACTGGGCCAATTGGAAGTATCAGTATGGACAGTGAAGAGATTGAGATAGTTAACAATTTTAGTTTACTTGGCTCCACAATCAACACTCTTGGTAACAGTAACCAGGAAATCAAGAGACGAATTGCATTGCGAAAATCAGCTGTAAGGGACCTCTCAAGAGTACTGAAGAGCAATGACATCAGGCTGGAGACCAAGGTGCGCCTGATCCAGACTATAGTCTTCGCAATCATGTTTGGCAGAGTGGAGTGGTGACGAAGGAGAGGAAGACCTTGGATGAGATGGATCGATTCTGTGACTGTAGTGGTGGGCATAAGTGTGTTTGAGATGCCTAGGTTGGCACAGGACAGAACAGTGTTTAGAGCTCTTGTACATAGGGTCGCTATGAGTCGCAAACGACTCAAAAGCACATAACAACAACAATTTGCTTTTGTCCTCCCCTCCCTCTTGTAAAGTTCTCTTGTAGATGTATAAATTTCTGATCGGTTTATTTTATGTTTGTTTTAACCTTTATTTGCTTCTATTCAGGTGTTCCACTCTCATTATCCACAATAGTATTATACCTGCATGCCATATAGAATAAGCTTGGATGACACAATTGAATAAAAAATTAAAAATTAAATATTCTAGGTAATTATCAATTTCTAGCACAGTTTTATCCCGAAAAGACAGCAAGGGGAGTTAGATAATTTTTGTTATCTAATAGTGAAGGAAAAGCAAGTTATTGACATGTGTTTCTTTTAAGAAATGACAATGATTCATTATGGACCAAATAGGTTAGAACTTTAAAGAATGACAATTTCAAAAGAAATGAAAATCATAATTATACTTAGTCTAGTAATTTTTTGTTACTATTGTAATGTACTATCAAGCCACTTGGAACCCATAGTTACAGTATGGACAAGAGCCATGTTCTATTCCGTGCCAACCTTATTGTCTCTGACACACCTACTCCCATTATCCCAGTAACTGAATCGGTCCATCTCATCTAGTGTCTTCCTCTCCTGTGCTGTCCTGTGCTGTCCCATGATGTTCCTCTCCAAGGGCCAGTTCCTTGGAAAGTCTAAGAACACAAGAGAAAAATCCATGCTGTCATGGCTACATTTGCCAAGGATGTAACATATAGTAAGTACCCAAAGAATTGTCTGCTGTATTTGGATGTCTAATAAATATTATGTTTATAAACTAGTAGATATGAGTACATAGAGGACAAAGATAATATTCAATGGTTTTTATAGAAGAAAATATGTGAATAGGTATTCATATATTATGTTCTGAAAAATTGTAAAAACCATAAACAAAATGATTTTTTATGAATGCAAAACAAACACCTAAAATGTATTAGCTATAAAATAAAGAACAAAACGTTTTGAAAGTAATGGTAACTGAGAATTAAGAGGGAAAAATCAGTAAAACTGAAAATGTTTTAAAACCTGTTTCATAGTTTTATCTGTTACAATGTAGTTTTGCAATTGTTTCTGCAAACACCACAGGTAAAGAAAATGAAAGTGTTAAGAAATATCCCATAAATACAACCAGGAAATAATGTATTGTTTTAATGATATGATTAGCCATACATCACAAGGAGAAGTGTTAGAAGCAAACAAACAATCATAGGATGAATTTACTTGCCTAGAGCTAAGCCAGGATGAGAAGAGTAATCCAGGAGAGTATAGACTGTGCAAAGGAAATATTTTACCAAGATAAAGAACAAAATTCCTTTCTTTATCTTGAAGATTTCAAAGAGTCCAGGAAAAGGAAAATAGGTCTAAAGAAAATAAGGAGTTCCTGTTAGCTTTTGTACCAAATGCACAATTTCAAAATAAGGCATTATATTGTATAACTGTATTTTTTCATTTTTCATAGATGAAATGTGCAGTCATTCATTCTTCTTTACTCCTAATTCTACAAATAAGCTAGATAAATTAAGACCTCACAAAAGACATACAGTTCTATAATTTTTAACTTGCAAGCTTACATTAAAATGATAATATGTCTCTCTAGAATACATTTTATAATCTTGATAAAATGACTTGAATAGTCCCATAGTGATGATGTGAGCTTTACTATAAAACAGGTTAATATGCCTATAACAGTAGACTTCTACATTCTTTAATAGCATAAGTATGACCAATCTATTTTTATTGAAATTATTTCATTTCAGAGGCTTGAGTTAATACCTCTTTGCCTCAGGAGGATAATAAGATGTTTATGCTTAGGAACCAGAGATGATAAATTTAACCATTCAGCTCAGTCTTTACATAGTCATGCATTACCTTTTAATCCCTGTGTTGTCTTTTCTGACTTTAAGCTATTTTTATGTAAAACAAGCATGCCCTGCTTTTGGAAAACTACTTTGTCCAGACTATTTGGGCCAAAATGTTATTAATACTATGATAGAGACACCTAACACAAAATCTACTGCACAAAACCAAAAGCAGTACATTATTTGTTCTTTAGGACTAAAATTGTTTAATGTAGGGTTTGGAAAATGCAATGAATTTTTGTCATTGTTAAAACTTTCACTTACTAATTGCAAATATGGAACAAATTTTAAGTTCTTTTACCATCTTCTTTATCTCTAAGATGTAAATACAAACATAAAGTTATTCTTAAAAATTATGGCTTAACATTACAAAACAATATATTGTAATGTTTTTAGTATTTATATAAATTTTTACTTATTTTATATGTTCTTTCTTTGTAAGAAGCCTGTTGGCTTAGTGGATAATTTGCACAGCTTCTAACCAAAAGGGTCATGATTAAAATCTACCAGTCTCTTCTAGAAATAAAAGATAGAAAGTCCTCTCCCATAAAGAGTTGCAGCCTGAAAAATTCAAAGGAATTTCTCCCTCTGTGAAAATTCTTTGCATGTCTTTTGCTCATTTTATACTGGATTGTCAATCCTTTTCTTGTGGAGGCCCAGGAGTATTCTGTAAACTATTGCTGCCAGACTCTTGTCTGAAATGGTATTACCCAAAGCTTGTTCCCAGTCTGTAGGTTTCCTTTTCACACTTTTGAAAAAAGGTTTTGATGCACATATGGATTTAATCTTTAGAAGGTCCCATGCATCGATTTTATCCTCTTTGGATTGTGCATTTTGGTGCAAATAGACACATGAAGAAATACTCTAAATCACTCACAATAAGAGAGATGCAAATCAAAATTACAATGTGATACCCTCTCAGTCCAGTAACAGTGGCAAAGTTTAACAGAGTAGCAAGTAATACATGTTGGAGAGGATGTGGTGAGAAAGAACTCTCATACATTGTTGGTGGAATTGTAAAATGGTACAACCATTCTTGAAGGCAGTTTGATGCTTCCTCAAGAAGTTGAACATAGAAATTCCAATATGACCCAGCTATTCCACTACTGGGAGTATACTCTGAAAAAAATGAGAACTGAGGCACAAACTGGAATTTGTACACCAGTGTTAATAGTACCATTATTCACCATTGCAAGAGCATGAAAACAGCCCAAATGTCCAACCACAAAGAATGAATTGAGAAATTGTGGTACATTCACACCATGAAAAACAATGCAGCACAGAGGAGCAATGATTTTGTAAAGTATTACCTAACTTGGGAGGGGCTTGAAAGCATTGTGCTGAGTGAACGAACTCAGTCCCCCAAGGATAAAAATTGTATAAAACCATTATTGTGGAATGAATATAAGGAAATCAAGAGGGGTGGGAGAGGTTTGAAGCAGAGGGGTAAGGATGTGCAGGGGAGTGACGGATTAATCATCAATTTATACAATTTGATGGTGTCAGGGTGAGCAAAATTGAAAGAATTTGTTCCTAAAAACAATGTATTCATATTTTGTAAAGAAACTAATAGAAAATTAAAAACAACAACAAAAAAAACCACCTCAATGGATGATTAGTATGAGTTGGAACTGAATGAATGGCAGTGGATTTGGTTTTTGGTTTTCTACGTTTTTCTTTGACATACATGCATAAATGTTGGACGTTTGTTCCTACTTTTTTTCTCTGAAATTCTAAACTATCTATGCTAAACCTAATATCTTCTGTTGGAATTTGCATGTTGTTATTATTATTGTTATGTGCCGTTGAACTGAGTATGACTCATAGTAACCCTGTTCTATATTGTGACATCTTCATCATGGTAGATGTATTTGAGTCCATTGCTGCAGTCAATGTTTCAGTTCATCATGATAAGTATTTTCTGTCTCCTTTGCTGAACTGTCACCTTTCCAGGCATGATGTCCTACTCTAAGTACTAACCCCCACTAACAACATTCTCAGAGTAAATGAGATGAAGCTTTGTGATCTTTGCCTCTAAGGAGCACATTGGATGCACTTTCTCCAAGGCATATCTGTTATTTTGGCAGTCCATGGGATTATCAATACTATTCTCTAATACCACAATCCAAAACATTGATTCTTCCTCATTCATACGTACTAATTGTTAATCTCTCAGATACATAGCAAGTGATTGAAAGACGATGGCCTAATTAGGCACATCTTAATCTTAAAACTGACATCATTAGTGAATTGAGATGGACTAGCTTTGGGCATTTTGAATCAGACAATGATATAATTTATTACTCTTGGAATGAAAAATTGAAGAAGAATGATGTTGTGTTCATAATTTAAAAGACCATTTTAATATCCATCCTGAAATACAATGCAGTGTGTGACAAGATACTATCTGTATACATAAAAGGAAAATCTTTTAATGCAACTGTTGAAATATATGCACCAACAACTAAGGCCGAAGAGGAGGAAATTGAGAATTTCTGCCAACTTTTGCATCTGAAATCAACTAAACATGTAATCAAGATACATTAATAGTAATTGGTGACAGGAATGTAAAAGTTCAAAGCAACTAAGAAGGAAAGGTATTTGGAAAGTAAGAACCTGCTAACAAAAATGAACGCGGTGAATGATTTAATTTTTTTATACTTAACAATTTATTTATCACAAATACTTTTTTAAAAGAAATTCAAACTACAATTTTACACATGAACTTCACCTGATGGGCTACACAGGAATCAGATAAACTATGTCTGTGGAAAGAATAGTTGGAGAAGCTCAATATTAGCAGTCAAAACCAGGTCAGGTGGTGACTGTAACAGATCATCAATTACTCATGTGCAAATTCAAATTGAAGCGGAACAAAATTAAAACAAGTCAATGAGAACTATAATATAGCTTTGGGTCTATCTTAGCTGATTTTAAAAAAGAATCTAAAAATGTATTTGAGGAATGAGTTGAGGGATGACATGGAGGTTAAAATTTATAAAGAGATCAAAAGATCATTACATATATACAGAGGAGAAAGAAAAGACCAAAATGGATGTCAAAAGAGACTTAAGATTACACTACATTCTTGAGAATTCAAAACAAAGGGAAGAGATGATGAAGTAAAAGAGATAGACAAGCGGTAAAGATGTGAGGAAAAAAAGAGATTGACATAGATTTGAAATTGGAGATTGAGAAGACAAAGCTAAGTATTATAAAAGAATTTGGAAAGAGCTGAAGTCAGAGAATAAAAAGGGAAGAATTTTCTGTTTTTCTCAAACTGAGACAATTTACAAAATAATCTAAGCCTGAAGGTACAGTACTAAGAGACATGGGCAAAATTTTGAATGATCTGGGAAGCGTCAAAATAAGATTGAGGGATATAAAAAAAATTGCTCAACATTGAAATATTTCAAGAAGTAGCATATCATCAGGAGCCAATCATAAGAAAGGAAGAAGTTCAAGCTGCGTGGAAGGCACTGGCAAAAGATAAGGCACCAGGAAATGAAAGGTTAACAATTGACATGTTTTTTGCATAAGCTAGTGAAATTAACGTTAAGTGAACATTCTACAGTGAGACCTCGTGTCTTCTGTATTTAGCACTTTTTCCACCAAATCAATTTGTTCAAATATATTTTGTTTTCTTAAATAAGATCTACAGGGATCATGTTTTCTGGGTTTTTTTTTTCAGTTGCATACTTGCTATTCTAGTTCCTTTTATTCTGTAATTGCTCAGTCTCATAAAAAAAACTGAGAGCTGTCGTGAAATGATAAAATACTATATATGTGAAGGCAATTGTTGATTTTTGTAAGGAGAGAAAGTGTTGCATGGGGGCCACCATATCTGACTTTTACCAACCCCAAAAGGAGGAACTATCTCCATAGACCATAGTAATTCCCATGAGGTCAGGCGTGTCTCCCTTTTTACTCATCTCAATCCAATCTTACCACTACGCTTGGACCAAAATCTGATATAATAGCTCACAGACCACACAGAACCATATTAAGGGAGTCATCAGACTGTCAGGACCGCTTCTGAAATGTGCTCACATATACTTTAACCTTGAGCCTCATTGCTTTAGGCTAGTATTACAAAATGTTTAGTCTTGCCGATTATGACTTTAGTCCACCTCCCTGTCTTCCCTGATGCCCCAGAACTATGACAAACTTGGGGCAAAAAAGCCAATCCCTTTGTTTATGGGCTAACACACCCTATTCACATGTTCTGACCGATGAACAGGGGAAAATAAAATTCAGTGACATTTTGAACACTTAACTCCTAACATCATAAACCTTAGTAACACAGACCTTGGTTGCCTACTTCTTGTTACCCTAACATGGTAAAGTACCTGGCTCTAAGTTGCTACTTACCCCTGCCAATCCTTACTCCTCATTTCTGCAACTGATCAAACAGTAATGCCCTTATTTAGAATAATCTTTTCCCACTATGCATTTCTTCACCTTCAATGTCAGTTGATTATTGTTACTTGCCTGGTAAGGTGATTCAAACTCCTTCTGAAGGATTTGAGCCATTAATTGATGCTAAGTACCATCAAGTCAGAATCAAGTCATTGCTAAACCTCCAGCAGATTTTCAGAGGCGGTAAATAAAAGTGGGAGGGGATTGCTCCTTTTTTTTTGTTTTGTTTTGTTTTTTTCATTAGAGCAGCTGGTGGATTCAAACTGCATACCTTTCAGTTGACAGAATAAGTAATTACTTACCCACTAGGCCATCAGAGCTATAAATAGTCTCGTAGAAATTCATTTGATGCAGTTTTCCATTTGCTTCAATCAGAGCAAGGCAGTACCAAGATGCCCTCAGGAATCTCTTGTATCCTAGACATAGTCTTTTTACCTCTATTATGTGATGGTAATCCAATTTCTATTTAGTAATCTGAATCAATCACACCAGCTAATACAGTAACTCCCTTTTGTGCCTGCTGATCCAGGAGCATAAGGAAGTCAAAGAGACTGGGTGGTATTCAAAACTTTAATGTCAATGTGATCGGTGTGTGTTGCCTTGTGATTATTTTCCTCTTGTTTTTAATCCCATTGGTTATACTCTTGAAACTAGAGATTCTGGCCTTGTAAACTCTGAGAAAATAAATTGCTATTAGTCATAAACATTCACTTGTTATCTTTTTTTAATGTTAACAGTAGATAACAGAAATCCATGGAGGATAGAATAGTAGAGGTGATCAAAAGAGAAGACTGGCACAGTTGGTACAACAGTGGGCTCAATTAAATTTAGGTTATACAAACAAGTTTTGAAAAGAAGAATTATTTTAACTGTTAATAAAAACATAATTGTAATTACATTATTATACAGTTTAAATAGTTATATAACCATAATAAAACTATTTCATTTATTTAATAAAGAAAACATTTAAATATTTGCATTTTGAGGAAAACCCTATCCATTCCTTCTGTAAATATTTATGGAAATCCCCTATTGATTTTTGTTATTAAGTCTATAATCTATAACTATCAATATATATTAAAGTTCATAGAGTGTCCAGAGGCATGTTGTTTAGGAAGTGGATGCCACTCCTGCTTAGGTAGCTACTGTAATTATCTTCTCTCTGCTATATATATTTCCTTGGATTTTATATGTCTTTACTTATACTGCTTGCTGAAACTTGAGGAGGATCTGATGCGCTTGCTACAGAGGGTCAAGGACTGCAGCCTTCAATATGGATTAAGGCTCAAAATAAAGAAGACAAAGATTCTCACCACTGGGCCAAATGGCAGCATCAGGATGAATGGTGAAGAGATTGAGATTGTTAATAGCTTTAGTTTGCTTGGCTCCACAGGCAACAATCTTGGCACCAGCAGCCAGGAAACTAAAAGACGTATTATGATGGGAAAGCCTGCTGTTAGAGACTTCTCCAAAGTACTGAAGAGCAACGATGTCAGTCTGGAGACTAAGGTGCACCTCATATAGGCCATGGTCTTTGCAATCACTTGCTATGTATCAGAGAGTTGGACAATGACTAGGGAGGATAGAAGGAGAATTGATGCCTTTGTACTGTAGTGTTGGAGAAGAGTATTGAATAAACCATGGACTGCTAAGAGAACAAACAGGTCAACCTGGAGAGGGTTAAACAAGGCTGCTCCTAGGAGAAAGGATTCTGAAGCTCCATTTGACATATTTTGGACATGTTGTGAGGAGGGACCAGTCCTTGGAGAAGGATGTAATGCTTGGGAAGGAGAGCTCAGGAGAGGAAGACCCTCAATGAGGTAAATTGATTCAGTGAATGGGATAATCGAGGTAGGTGTGCTGGAGACGGTGAGATTGGCCTCTGAGTCCACTATAACTCATAATGACCCCTATTAACTACTGATCTGAATCTCGCCCTATCCTGTACCATCCTCGTCTTCTGTGAAATGTTGTAGCTAATTGTTAAAGTCATTGAGTCAATATATTTTTGGGGGGGTATTTCTCTGTTTTTGCTTGACATGCACTTTTCCTAGCATAGTGTCCTTTTATAAGAACTGGTCTCTCTTCACATCATATCCAAAATATGTGAAACAAAGTTTCACCATTTTTGCCTCTAGGAAGCATCCTGATTGTAGTTCCCATAAGACACATTTGCTTGGGATTTTATTTTTGTTGTTTTTTACAGGCCAAGAGATATTGTATATTCCTGTTAAATACTACTAGTCAAAGACATTGTTTCTTCTTTTGTCACCTTTATTTGTTGTCCAACTTTCAGATGTGAATGAAGTATTTGAAAAGACCATGGCATGGATCAGGCATATGTTATACTTTAAACTGACTTCATTGCATTTTAGAAACATCCTTGGCAGTATATTTTCCAAATACAACAAATATTTTTATTTCATGACTGTTGTTACTTTAAGTGTTGATTTTGAACCCAAGTAAAATAAAATCATCTTTTAACTTTCAAAACCCTTAGCTCTAATAACTCATTCTAGGGGAAAGAAAAAATTATGAAATGAACCAAAAATATTCTGGTAAGAATTTAAAATAATTATTAAAGCAGTTGAGATTAACTGTTGAGATTAAAAACTATTAGAGGTCAATATTTAATTTGAAATAGATATATAGATAGATAGATAGATAGATAGATAGATAGATAGATACATAGATAGATAGATACATAGATACAAAGATACATAGAATTTAATAATAACATACTTGTTGTTTTTATTATCGCTATGTACCATCAGGTTGCTGATGACCCATGGCGACCCTGTTTACAATAGCTATGAACCCTGCCCTGTCTTAAGAGAGCACATCTAACCCCCATTAACTCAGTTACTGTGTCAATCAATCAGTCTCATCCAGGGTCTTCCTCTTCTGTACTGTCCCTTCAACCTTTTAATGGTGATTTTCTTTTCCAAGGACTGATCCCTCCTGGTCACATGCCCTAAGTGTCTGAGATGAAGCTTCAAAATCCTTGTCTCCAAGGAGAAACTTGCTTTCACCTTAAAACAGACCTATTTGTTCTCTTGGCAGTCTATGATACATGTCCAATACTCTTCTTAAGCACCACAACTCAAAGGCATTGATTCTTCTATCCTCCTTAGTCATTATCTAGCTTTGTGATGTATCATAAGTATTTGCCTGCATCATGGCCTGCATCAGGCATACCCTAATCTCTAGACTTAAATTGTTCCTTTTTAGTACTTTGGAGACATCTCTGACAGCAGACTTCTGCAGTGCAATTCATCTTTTGACTTCTGAGAGTGTTGATTGTGGCGCTGAGCAAGCTAAAATTGTTAACATTCTCAGTCTCTTCTCCATGCATGTGGTGCTGCCACTTGGCCCAGTGGTGAGAATATTTGTGTTCTTGATATTGAGTTTCAATCCATATTGAGGACTATAGTCCTTGACCTTCTGCAGCAAATGTTTCTGGTCCTCCTCAGGTTTAGGAAGCAAGGTTGTGCCATCTGCATAATGCAGGCTGTTGATGAGTCTTCCTCCAATCCTAGTGCCACATTCCTGCTCATAAAGCCCAGCTTCCCAAATGTTCTGTTCTGCATATAGACTGAAAAGATATGGACACCCTCGTTTCCTAATTTGAACCATGTAGTGTTTCCTTGCTCTGTTTTGATGACTACTTCCTGGACCAGGTATAGGTTTTGCATAGGCACAGTCAAGTGTTCTGGGATTCCCTTTCTCATGTTTAGCCACAGTTTGTCGTGATCCACAGAGTCAAATGCCTTTGCATAGTTAATGAAGTATAGACAACATTTCCCATTAGTCATTGCTATTATTCTGTTTCTAGACCACTGTGGATTATTGTAAACATTTATTCGTTAATCTCCTTCTCATTTTAAGGTAGCTCCAGCATCCTAATGGATAAGAAGTTACACTAACAAAACCAAAAATCATTATTCAAATCCACAAAAAAATATATGCACCCTCCAGCCAAGCAATTTACAGCCTCTGGCAGCCCACCAGAGAGTCAGCTATGAGTAAGTTCTAACTCAGAGGCACATAAAAACACCCCCTCATTTTAGAATATTATTTTTTAATTATTATTTTATAGTTGCCTCTGCCTAGATACTAGAGTTTTCAGTGTAGAACAAGAAACAGATGAGAACTAGAACTTGCAATGACAGTCTGGGGCTTACCCAACAGTAAGTAATATTATGTTATTTATGTTATTATGTGTTGATGAGCAGTCTAGTTCTTTGCCACATTATAAGTTCACATCTATGTCTTTAAGTTGGTAGTTACATACTGAAGGCTGTATTTTCCCAGTAGTTTATTAAGCCTCTCCTCATAAATTGGGCAATCTAACTCTTTTCTTTCCTTCAAACAGTAAATCTAGACCTGTTTGTCCATTTGGTATCATCGTTCAGACACTATAGTACTTAGTCCTGATCCTAGTATGTTAGTGACCTTTCCCCGCCTCACTTTACTTGTATTTGAAGAATGCAGAAGAACCACTCTTCTATTTTAGTTGAACTTACTCTTTTCAGCCTTTTATTCTTATAATATAACTAGCTGTTTGGTTTGATTGAAAGTTATCAAACTACTTTAGAGAGACAATATTCAATGCTTACAACAAAATTAATTGCTTGCCACAATAAAAATTATTGTTGATCTTCGGAGAAATAATTTTTTGTTAATTCTAATTAAGAGTGTGCTTAATGCAATATGTATTCCTATGTTTCATATATAGAATGTTTCATATACCATTCATCAATATCACTGGCTACCATATTGTTGAATAAAAGTTCAGGAAAAAAATGGGAAAATCCCATAAGAGATCTCTAGGATGCTGTTTGGTATATGGTTCTCTGGAAAAAAAATTGTGATTCTTGGAAAAACTTTGGAGTAAAAAACGTTGTGTTGTTTTCTTGCTTACTGTTGAGTGGAGTCTACCCATGGCTGAAGCGTCAGCACGTTTTCACAGGCAGTTAATTTCACAGGGGAGATGTTCATCCTCCCCCTCACAGAGCATGCTGGTTTGTTTGAACTATGTGCCTTCAGGATTGCAACACAGCTTCTTACCACTAGGCCACTAGGGCTCTCTAAAATTACCAATGGAATGAAAGCTATATCAAATTTGATCATTTAATTGCAAAGTAAGAAAGCTAGTTTTGAAAGCAATCTGTTTCTTAAAACTAAAACAGTCTTTTTATTTTTAGGAGAAATTAATTCAACATATTATGTAACTTCCATACCTAAGCAGTATCTTCCAAATCACTTAGTTAATACAAATTTAAATTAGTTAAATTTTGATTAATTTATCCATTCTTCTTGTGAATTAATCACATTTCTTAGAATTCACTTGTAACTTTTATCTTTTAACATGGAAGAAAAATTTCTTTGGAAAATTATTAATTTCATTTGTAGCATATTTTGCTGGTAGATTTGTTTGCATAATAAATAATCATTACTGAGATATTTGTTTCATATTGATAGGATCTAACTTTATTAAGTGTGGAAAATATTGATGATTTTTAAAAAGAAGCACCAGAATAAAAATGGAATATTTGAATTAGGAAGAATATTCCTATGAATCTCAAATATTTTAGATATATTGTTGTCATGCATGATCAACTCTAAAAACATCTTTTCCTTTTTTTCTCCAGAAGAATTTCCTATATAAATTACAGATTGTCAGAATTACATCATATTTCATCTCTAAAAGCCTTTGACAGATCATACAGTGATAATAAATTACAATCATAAGATACTACTAAAAAGATCTAAATATAAACTTAACTGTTTAAATAATACACTATCACTTTAAAAAATGCTGTAATTTTACTGGGTCTGAAGTTTAAAGAGACTTAAAAATTATCTTGCAGTATTCACTATTATTTCTTGGCAGATGTAGATTACTTCTTGTGAACCAAGTGTAATACAAGATATATTCATGCTTACTTGAAAGAATTCTATTCCTTTAAAAAATGTTTTCCATTTTCTAAACCTAACCTTTATTATCATTTAATACTTTCCAAAATTTCACATATCAAATCCATAAAATGGTACAGATTCTAGTGCTCACCAATTACACATTTATACACATCATACTCCTGAAGTTATACTGAAATTAATCACTACCAAAATTAACTTTACATAGCAAGAATATTAGAGAACTCCAGCTGCTTAAAAATGGTCCTGGGAACCTGGGAGGCTGCCCTCAGGGAAAGACAATCTCCTTCTGTAAAATCATGCTACAGTGTCAGCTACGGGAGGAATTCAAATGCTCGTAACAACAGCAGTATTAGTTAAAAAAGAGTATGGTGTTCCTGAGCAACTGATAGATTTGAACCAGAAGCAGAGCAACTCCTTACTACTAAGCTACCAGAGCTCCCACTGCATGTAGTTACTAAAACATCATATTTAGTATAATTTCCAGGCAACTGTATACTCATAGTTAAAGTATTAGTTTTCAGATTCCTTTCTACTTCCTTGAGCAGCTTTGGCTGCTGAAAACAGTGAAGCTACCACACACCAAATACAGCAAGCCAGCAGAAACACTATGATAAAGAAATAGAAAACAAAACCAAAAGAAATTACATTCATTGGAATTAAAGTTCACAATATTTGGCAAAGATCCAGGTGCTAAATTTAACCTACATAAACATTTGTTTTGATAAGGTGGGCTAAACTTCTAATAACTCGGATTTATTAATTCCTCGGAATTATAAGGTATATGTAATATTCTTCATTAACAATATAGTAGAAAAGCAACATTGTTTTTTCAGTGTCCCTTATTGCCTAATTTGCACATCACACAGAGTGATTGCAATTACTATGCATTGGATTATGGGCACCTTAGTATTCAAGGTGATATCTTTGTTTTTTTACACTTTAAACAGGTTCCCCCCCCTACAAATTTGTCCAAAGCAATCCTTCCTTTGATATCTTGACTGATGCAACTTAAATCTTTTCTCTGTTTACCATAGAATTGTTTATTGGTCCAGTTCCAAGATTTTTTTTAAATTGAGAAGTGATTTATAATGAAGGCTATTCAAAAGAATAAAACAAAACTAACAAAACTCTCATTGCCAGCAAGTCAGAACTGACTGGAAGTTCTTGGATTAACAAACTGTTGTTATGATTATGTGTCATTGACTTGAGTGTGACTCAGAGTGATCTTATGGAAACAGATAGGAATTCCTATCCTGTGCCATCCTTACCATCTCTGATATATTTGAGCCTACAGCTGAAGTCACTATGTCAATCCATCTAGATGGTCTTCCTTTTCACTGATCCTCCACATTTTACATGATGTCCTTCTTCAAGGCATAGCCCTAGTAATATCATGTACAAAGTATGTAAGAAGCTTTGCCATCCTGGCCTTTAAGAAGCACTCTGTCTGCACTTTCTCCTAGACAAACTATTCACTCATTCTTATAATCTATAGGATATTTTGTACTCTTCTCTAACACCATAAATCAGTCACTCATTATCTTCATAACAACTCCTTATATAGTGGGCTGCCAGAGCTACCTACTGAAGATTATAGTCTTTAATAATTAATTCATCATATTTATTTCAATATTTAATTCATCAAGTTTATTAATCTTGCTTATTTCAATATTTAATTATTTATTTGAAATACATATTTAATGTATTTAAAATTTAATTAATCATATGAATCTCAATATTTAATTTATAAAGTACTCTTAGCCTTCAAGAACTCAACTTGCATCATCTGTATGTAACAGGTTGTTTGAAACTTCCCCCATACTAATCCCATGTTCTTCTTTAATAGTACTACTTTTCATATTAGTTGCACAGCATACATAATGAATAATATGGTGAAAGAATATAAAATTATTGAGCACTTTTCTTAATTTTAAGCTACATAATGGCTTATTTAAAAAATGAGTGCTTCTTAGTCTATGTACATGTTCCACATTAATACAACAATGTATTCTGGATTCCTGTTCTTTGCAAAGTTATTAATAATTTGTTTTCATCTACGTACTCAAATGCCCTTTCATTATCAGTAAAATTTAGGTAAAAGAGTTTTTCCAAGATCTATCTGACATCAGCACTGCTATTAATTGCTCTATGTCCTCTTGTGAATCCGGCTTTAGTTTCTGGAAGTTTCTAGTTCTTGGACTGTTGCAATCATTTGTTGGTTTACTTTGGTAATTTGTTAATGATATTCTGTGACTTCTACATTCTTTGAGACACTTTTCCTTGGAATGGACATCAGTATGGATCTCTTCCAGTTTGTCAGCCAGTTAGCTGTCCTTGAAATTTCTTGGAATAGAAGAATGAGAACTTCTACTTTGCATTCATTTGTTTAATGATCTGAATGGTTATTTGATCAATTTTTGGAAACTTGTTTTATGACAATTCTGTCAATGTATCTTGCACTTCTTCAATACTATTTGTTCTTGGATTAAGTAGGTAGATAAATGAAATGGAAGATAATCCAGATGGACAAAAGTACTATGACAAAATCTTTTGGTAAAGCTTGAAAAACAGGAAACATCTCTGTGCTGTATTTCACAATCGTATTTTCATAAAAAATTATCCCTATAAAATTTAATAAAAATAAAATAAAACTTTAATATAGAATGTAGAACAAGAAATGTTTCAAGGTCAAGTTCTTGAATAACCTACTACTTTATCTGTCATCTAGTGAGGAAAATTCCCTACCTACTGTCCATTGTATCACTTGAGCATACATAGTATTCAGTTTGAAAAATGTATCTCTGATAGTGAGTAGGGTACAGGATCGGATGGGACTCAGGTCTGTTGTTCATAGAGTAGCTACTAATGGTGCCCCACTTGATAACATATAACAACAACAAGAAGAAAGGTAGCTAGAACAAAGGAATAAATACCCGTTAAGAGCCAATCTAAGGATATGAATTTGTTTAACATCTACTTTGACCTGTGAATTATTCACAGATTTTTCTAAAGATCCAGAAAATAATTTTGAAATTTAATATTAGATCTCATTTGCTAGTAAGTGACTTTTACAACTTTGTTTAATTTCTTGTTGTTGTTGTATACCACTGATTCAGAACCAACTCGTAGCTGACCCTCCAACAAATTTTCAAATTCAATAAATAGCAGGGAAGGATAATGCCATTTTTTTCTCCCATGGAGCAGCTGCTAAATTCAAACCAAGGGCCTTGGGTTTGTAATACAATACGTTATCCCTAAGCCACTATAGAAACCTCATTTAACTTGTTATGTACAATCAAGTCAGAACTGACTCATAGCTGACACTCCAGTGTGTTTTCAGAGGCTGTATATAACATGGGAGAAAATTGTCCATATTTCTCCACTGGTGGATTCAAACTGTGTTCCATTGGGTTGGCAGTATAGCTCTTTAGCACTGGGCAATCAGTTCTGAAATTATAAAGAAAGAAAAAAAAAGATGACTTTAATCCAAACATACTGTTAACAAACCAAGGACAATAAAGGGATGGCTAAATCTGACTTCAATTCATTCCACAAAGGCAAACTGTCCCCATCAACAACATCCATGGCACAAAACCAATTTTCATGAGGCTTATTTATACTAATTACAAAATAAACCTTACGTTATACAGGATCTGAAATCCTTTTCAGTAAGTACGCAAACCGCACAGAACCATACTCTCAGTTATGGGGTCTACAATTCCCAAGTCCAGGAGCTTCTCAAGTATGGTTGTATGCCACTTGACCTTCAGCCTTGTGGTCTGAGTAAGCGTTATAATATTCCATTATTATTTCTAGCTGTGGTGTCTTCCCACAGTCCTGCAGTAAGCTTGAGTTGAAGGTCTCTGGTTCTGGATCTATGGGGTAGCAATCCTGGGTCAGCTCTTTCTCAAGCTGGCCTGTGATTGTGTGCTCATGCTGCTGTTGGTCTTGTGTAGATCTTGATTTGGCTGATTCAGAAATCTCTAGCCTGAAAGATGTGCAGTGCTTCCTCTTTTTATTGGTGTTGAGATTCTCAATTTAATGGTAGGACTAGCCAATCACTTTGTGGATAGACTAACACATCCTATTTGCGTATCTCTGCCAATACAGGTGGCAAAGTCAAAACGAGTCAATGAAAAGTTATTTTGAAGAATAAACCCTTGACATCACACATACTAATATTCCTCCATAACATTGATCCTAAGAAATATGCAAATTAAATAGAAATTATTAATTATATTTAGATATGTGCAAATTTGTCATTTCCATTTGCACTAAAGAGGGAGAAATTTAAAAAATAGGCTGATAACTAATGATAACTTGTCTGAAAGTCATGAGTTTCAGAATAAAAAATTAAAAGATCTTTTAATTTGAGATTCTGCAAAATAAAAAAATTAATGAATATATATGTTGCTCAATATGCACAAAAAATGTGAAGAGGCATTTTTTTTCTTTTTTAAATTTTATTTTACATAACTTTATATACAAAGTTTGTGTGCATTGTATTTCATGGTCTTATTCATTCACATTGTGCTTCATACAATCTTTTTAATTATATTTTATAAAATCAATCACCATTGAACTATACGAAGAGGCATTTTTTTGCACCTTTTTGTTGTTCTTTGTCTTATTTAAAAGAGAAAATAATGTTTTTAAATTTTCCCATCTAAAAAGAGACGAAAGAAATAACTTGGAGGACTGTTGAAAAACCATTATCTTCAAATTACTGTTAATTGGTAGACTGTGTTCTCTACAAGTAGGTAGTGATGATAATTTTAATTAGTGCCTATTTAGGTCCACAGCTTCGCAACAGGCTTTAGAGTGCTGAAGGATAATTTGTTTTAACGACCATCCTAATCATGTAGCTAAGTTGAGTGAAGAACTTGTCTTCTTCTTGTGATATATTGCTGCTGGATAAGAAATAGGTGAGTTGGATATTTTAAGAAAGAATTATGACATGCAATTCCTGCTAAAGTAGTCTGTTGCAGGGGTGATGGAAACAGGAAGGATCTTTTGTGAAAAATATTGTAGTCAAACTTTGTAAAAAAATCAGAATAAAATATTAAAAAACAATATTTTTTAGGCATAAATAAATATGATCCTAAAGGGCATCAAAATTTTAAAAGCACAATTCTCCATAAGAGCATCAACAAACAATTTGGTTGATGGAAGGTGGTAGTAAAGTAAATTGGAAAGATGCAGACGGGACCTGAAAAGTCCAGGTAACGGTGGACATAGTCCAAAGGTGATTAATTTCATAAAACACGGCATATTGGAATGAGGGTATTAAACATAATCTTAATGAAGGAAAGTGTGGGAAAATATTTTTAATAAAAAAAGAGAAAAAAAACCAGTGACAAAAACAGGAAACGTTATATTTTGATCCCATCAGGCTAGGTGTTTGTCTGCTAAACAAAACATTAACTCAAATCTATTAGTAGCTCTGTGGAAGAAAGATGTGGCAGTTAGTGTCTATAAGTATGCACAGCCTTGAAAACGCCGTGGGGGGAATTATACTCAATTCTCTATCGTTCTTACAAGTCAGAATAGACTGGAAGGCACACACCAACAAATGTAACTCTGGACACTGCACTAGATAGCAATTGTATTAGCTGCCGTAGCAGCATACTTAAAATGAGAAATTACTCATCTACTACAAAGAAATCATTAAATATGTTTATTTAAAGATACTAGTTCCAAAGTTAGCTTTAGATACACTTAATTCCAATTTGAATTTTTGTTTTATTTTGATAGTTGACTTTGACGATGAGTGTAGCTCAGTAGGTCAACTAGATTTAAACTTTATTGTTGTTAGCTATAACTGAGTAGACTGAAAAGTGAGTGAATCGGTAAAACACTGATCCAAATCTTGTCCTGTCTTTCACCGTCCCCATTTCACCCAAGTGTAAGGCTATTATTTCAGTCAGTGAGCCAATCTATTTCACTGAGGATTTTCGTCTCTTTTGTTAAAACTCCATCTTCCCCAGTAAAATGTCTTATTCCAAGGTGTGGCCTCTCCTGACAGACACGTCTGAAGTATGTGAGGTGAAGTTTCACCATTCTTTGCTGGCTGGGCTTCTTCTGAGACAAATTTGTTTTTTTTCTTTTGTCAGACCAAAGGATATTCAATACTCTTTGCCAATACCACAATTCAAATGCATCAATTATTTTGTCTTCCTCACTCATTATCCAACTTTCAGAAACATAAAGAACAATTGAAAATATTATGGCTTGGGTTAGGCACACCTTAATCTTTAAATTTACATTCTTGTTCTTTAACACTTTAAAGAGTTCCTTGATAGCATATTTGCCCAATGTAACAGATATTTTGATTTCTTGATGCTACCACCTAGCTATTAATTGTGGATTCAAGTCAAATGAAATCATTGACAACTTAAATACCCTCTCCTTTTATCATGATGTTGGCAATTGGACCAGCTGTGAAAATTTTGTTTTTGTTGGTGTTAAGATATAACTCATACGGAGGTTTACATTCATTGATCTTTTTCAACAAATCATTCTTTAAGCCTTCTTCACATTCTACAAGCAAGATTGTGTGACCTGCATAAAATAGACTGCTGCTAAGCTTTCCTCTAATCCTGATTCAATAAATCTTGATAGACTTTGATAAGTCTTCTTCATATAGTCCAGGTTCTCACATTATTTGATCCTCCTACAGAATGACTAAGTATAGAGAAAGGATAGAACAAGTATGCACATCTTTCCTGATTTTAAATCGTGCAATATCCCTTGTTCTGTTTGAATTATTACTTTTGGTGTATATTTAGGTTCTCAATATTGACAATTAAGTGCCCTGGAATTCTTATTCTTTGCAATGTTATTGATTATATATTACAAGCAGCAAGATTAAACATCTTTATAATAGTCAATAAAACAGTTAAACATCTTTCCAGATTTTTGTAATGAACCTTGAAGCCATTGTTATTTTCTTTGTGTTGTGATAATTCTTTGGCATCCTGTAACTCTTCCAGAAATCTATGCTGCATGTTCAGGCTAACATCCTCTCCAATATATATGAGCCATATATGTTGTTATTGTTAAGTGCCACTGAGTCACAGGTGACTCCTAGCGACCCTATGAAGGAGAGTCCTTGACGCTTGGGTGCCTTTCATCCTCTCTCCAGGTTCATAGGGTTTCCAGAAGCAAGCTGTTATGGAATTGGATGCCACTCCTCCTTCCAAGCTGTTTTTAATTGGGGAGCTCCACCCCACTCTTTGTCTACATTGAGTAGCCAACCATTAATGCATTTGACACATCAGTGTCACAGTGTTCAGCCTCACAGCAACCAAACGTGACTGTGGTACAGCAACTTGTACAGCAGGACAATATGACCTAGAGGAATGTCTGAACAAAAACAGTGAAAGACTGGCCCGATGGACGCAGGTCCAAGGGTCCTTCTGGGGCTTGAAGTCCTCTGCTGCCTTAAACCCTAGGCCAAGCCTGCCTGTCTTGCCTGGCTCCTGGAGGCAGAGTAGTCCTTCACAACCGAAAACTGCCACAACACCCACACAAACAGCACCATGCTCTCTCTGGCAACTGGGGCGTAGCAAACCTGGGAGAACATGGCTTCCATCTCAACCCTCTTCCCCATTCTGGGCTTGGAGCTATACGTAGAGGTGTTGTACTAAAATAAATATTGTTAAAGACATGCTGAGGACAACTTTATTTCTTGAAAACAGAGAAGAATTCTATTACAATGACCAGAAATAACCCATCAGATAACTTTACTATCTTTTAGTTTTTAAGCTATTCATAGTAGTTACCAAAATTCAATTAATATAATTATAATTAATAAGTAATATGAATCAGATAAAAATATTTCATGGGAAGAGTTACTTATGCTCAACTTTTTATTCTCAAGGGCACAGATACATCATGTTGCCCAACCTATTTCCTTAAAATTAGAGTCATAGGACAAAACTAGTAGCCAGTGGAATGTTAATAATTGTCCTTAGATTCTAGGAGTGATTCTTGAATTTTGCAGTAGACAATTTTCCCTCTTTGTTCATGTTCTATAATGATCTTTAAGATCATGTATTGAAGGCAATGCTCCTACAAAATGAAAGAAGCTAGCATATCTAATGGCTTCCATAGAGTAAATCCTATTCTCCACTATTCCCCTATACTCTGTTGTCAAGAACAGTGACTTCCTTCATGAATAAGTTACTGTTAATTAATTGAGATTTGAAGGGTATTTTAGCAACTAGAATACTATGACAGATGCAATTTAGGAATATTAACAGTGAAAGGTTTTTATTACAAAACAACTTTAGTATGGCATTGACTTTGTTATTCTGCAGGGAACCCCCAAGATACAGATTATAGAGATTGCCTCTATTATGATGAATATTACATAGGAGTTATTATTATTATTATTATTATTATTATCATCATCATCATCATCATTATCATCAAATCAAGTCAGTCTTTGCCATGGAGTTGGAACTGACTCATAGCTGACTCTCCAGCGAGGTTTCAGATACTGTAAATCACATGAGAGAAGATTGCTCTTCTTTTCCTTATTTTCTAGGTGGATTCAAACTGCCTGTCTTTAGGTTGTCTGTGCAACTCTTTACCCACTGGGCTACCAGTGTTCTTGGTGCTGTTGAGTCACCTACCACTCACAGGGACTCTGTGAACAACAAATCTTAGCCTTGTCCAAGCTTGCACTGTCCTCATTATCTCTGACATTCTTGAGCGCATGTTCACAATCACTGTGTCACTCCATCTTGTTGAAGGTCTTCCTCTCTTTCTGTACATTTTCCAATGTAATGTCTTTTTCAAAGGGCTGGTCTAAACTATGAGAGATGAAGTCTCCTCATACTTTCCTCTAAGGCGTGCCCTGATCCTCTTCCTCTGAGACAGACTTGTTTGTTCTTTGGAAAGTTCATTGAATATTTCAAACTGTTCTCCAACACTGCAATTAAAATATCTGAGGATAATAACCTGCAATAACATAGAATAAAGACCATGGAAAGAGTTCCAGCAGAATTGGTTAAAAAATATCAAGACTTAAGCCCCAAATAATTAGCTTTATGTGAAGAGTGACAAGTTAGGAAATAATTAGACCCTGTGCAATAAGAAGGGGGAAAGAACTCAGAGGGGAAAAGAGTCTGGTAATTTGTATTGTTGAAATATTTGAAAATATGTGTGCTTGTAAACAAAAGGAAAGGAAAATAGCTTAGAGAAAGCAGCAAAGGCCTATTAAATTCCAGGCATTTGCCTCTTTCACTCAAGCTTGATGGCTTCAGTGTAATAGCTATTAAATTGAGAGAGAAAAATACTGGGAAAGGATGCAAAGAAATAATGCTGATTCAAGAAATAAGGCCATATTGTTGTTGTTAGCCATTGTTGAGTCAGTTCTGACCCATAACAACCTTATTTACAACAGAATGACACACTGGTTCTGCATTGTCCTCACAAAGCTATGCAAGTAAATAATTTATATATGGTTACTGGCACAAGGAATTAACTATGACCTGACAGATTAGAATCACATTAATTTCTGGTTGTGAAAAGCATTATAGTAAAAGGTTTTTTAAAAAACCTGACTCAGCAGGGATAGCTTATCCAGTAAGTAAAATATGAGCCTGCTTAAGGCAAGGAAAGAAGGGTATCAATTGTCCAAAGCAAGGACTCTTAAGTACCAAGCAAAAAGAACACAAAGAAAAGTGAGTGTTCAGTGCAAAGTAATTATTAAGGCATTCAATGAAGCTGACATCAGTACGAGGTGGGAGAATATGCCAGCCATAAACAAAACCATGCAGTGTCACAAGTCACCCATAGACAGTGTAAAAGGTGGAGAAGCCCAAACCACTTCAATACCTTTGTTGACATCTATATCCTATGGCCCATCTTCTGTATGGTATATAGCAGGGTTGTCAAATTTCCTGTAAAAGGACAGACAGTTAGTAAATATTTTGAATCTATGAGGTCACATAATCTTTGTCATACATTCTTTCTATTTTAAAATATTAAACAACATATACACACACAATCCAGTCTGTAAGTTGTTAGCTATATAGACATGTCTGTAAATTTCTCTTTAATGAATTTGAGCCTTTTTGGTTTTGTACTCTATTACATAGGTCCTTCATAATACTTTGAAAGTTCAAAATCAGCCTGCTCTAACAACTATTTCCCAATAATTGAAAAATATGACTTGTTAATTTATATTATTTTGTAAATAATATGTATTCACTCTTTGTGAATCTGAATTCTAATTCCTATTTGTAAATTTAAAATATTTGTTAATGGTGGACAAATTTCAGAGAAAAAAAGTAAAGATCTTCCAGAAGTACAACACAGTTATATATCTGTAATTTAACATATGCTTCAGTATTCCCTGTCAGTATAAAAAAACTGATACAATTAAAATCTCAATGAATATGCTATATGATAGAGAAAACCACATACAAAGAGTGAGACTATAAGGGGAAATACAAGAAGCAAATATGCAACCCTCCGTACTGTCCTGTAAAAAGGAAAAGTCTAAAGGCAGTAGTGTAGGAAGCTCATTAGAGTCTTAAAGATTAACATATTTAAGACAAATCTGGGTTCATATCCTTTAATAAATGAATTTCTCTAGATATATTTTTCCTCATCTATAAAGTACAGAAAACATAGGAGAAAAAAAATCTATAACATCTATATTCGACTCACTTTTATTTCTAAACAACAATAGGAGGATTCATGACAAACCAAAATCAGACCTAATTAGAGAACATTTCTCACTATTAACCCAAGACCGTCAAATAATATAATTCTCAGTCTCTCTAACACACACACACACACACACACACACACACACACGCACATCCCCCGTGCAGTGGATGCGTATGAGCGAAATAGCATAGCACAACAAAGCTTCCACTGCCTTTGAGAAGTTGTGGCTCTGAGAGAGTAGAACTGAATATAAGTGCTGAATTTAAGGTTTCCAACTGCTGATTTTACAGAAGTAGGTCCCCAGAAATACCTAATTTTGAGGTACATAGGCAGACTGAATGCCAGCTTTCTAATTAGTAAATGCACATCATTTCTACCACTCAGTGACTTTGTGCTCCTCACAACATTCTGACATTTCTATAGAAATTCCCTTGCCCTGCTATGCCCATCTTTCCTTCCTACTTGAAACCATATTCTGAGTCATCTTGTCTGATCCTGTCAGATATAGTTTTTCTTCTCTGATATATTGTAGCATATTGGAGATATTTAAGCAGAATTCATAGGTGCTTAAACCAAGAGGAGCCACAAGAGAACACACACAGAACTGTGTGATGAATGCAGCATCATATACTGTGATTTCACGTTTACTCCTTTGTGGAGTTGTCAGCATTCTCAATACATAGAAATAAAGATAGCAACATTGCCATTGATACTCACAACTGACCCTCCAGTAGGATTCCAGAGGTATAAATCACACAAGAGGAAACTGTCCATTTTTCTCCCACAGGACAATTGATGAATTCGAACCCCAGACCTTTTGTTTGGCTGTGCAAATCCTTACCCACTAGGCCACCAGAGCTCTCAAAATAAATGAAAAGTGAGGTGACTATCTGAGAATCATAGAATAGACTGAAGCAAAGATGATTAGTACTCAAACAAATGCATTTCCTTATTTACTCATAGATGGAGATAAGCTGCATTTCCCCACTATTTTCTCTTCAAACTTGTGATTAATCCTTGATAATATATTAAAATCTGGTGGAACCAATAGATGGGAAGTGTCTTTCTTGAGTATAGAAAGTGAGGACACTTTTAATTCACCTTGTGATATGAGAGGAAGTACTGTGATGTGTGTTAAAGATACTTATATAACCTGATGAATGTATTCCATTTTAACAGTTTTATATCTCAACAATCTGAATTAAAAAAAACTACTGTTTTATTCTCAAATGGTTGTACAAATACTCGTTATTTTGCTTTTGTTTTCCATTACAGTTTGCACAGCTAGGTTTAGCTAATCAATATTCAGAAATTTTCCAACCTAGAAAAGACATTGAAAAATGAAGTTAATAATTTCTTACATAATCATATATTAAATTACTAATTTGCCATTAATTTCAAGAATAAGAATTGGATACATTAATATATGTCTTTAATTACATTAGGTAATTAAATTTCATCTTTGAAAATGATAATTAGTGCATTATTAATGTAATAGTCTTTTAAGTACTTGTTCCTTTTAAATCAGAAAAAGCAGTATGATATAGTTTAAAGGAAGTAATAGAATTGGCCTTTATGCTTGTCTTTGCTACTTGCAAATTTTGTATTTTTGTGAAGGTAATTATTTTTCTAGCACTCATCTTTTAATTATTAAAAAATTAAGTTACTAACACCTAATTTTGAGTATTACAATAAGTTTAGATAATTTATTTAGTGAAAATCTTTGGGCTGGGTACAAATATAACATTTCACTTCTTTTTCTCAGGAGTAATTATTATTATGAAGCAAATTATTTGGAAATTGTCCAAAAAAATCTAATAAAACAGTTTTGACAATTGAGAAGTTATAGAAAACAAAGTATTTGTCTAAACTGTGAATTTATGGGATAGGAAAACAACGAATCACTTAAAGTCACTTTTACCTAAGGCATGGTATTTTACATTGGAAATTAGCTGTACAACGCATTGTCTTCACTAATTTGTGTCCATTAAATCATTTATTTGTTCTACAGTGCTAGTTACTTCCATGTGTACTAGGAATTTTAATGAGACTCAAGATAGACATAAGGGAGTCATCTGCCTCAAAGTGACGACCATTAAAAACAAGAAAAGATGAGATCAGTGAAGCAAGAAATGTATAGAGAAGAAAAACAAATTAAAACCAGTACTTTAAAGTCTAGGAATGAAAATAGGAATAGAAGGTGCCAAAGAAGAGTGCAAAGTGATATATAGGCAATCAAGTTATCAACTTCCAACTTAGGACAAGCTACACTCACTCTTGAATGTTACATAAATTTACCATTACTTTTAAATGACCCAACGAACCCCTCCACACAAAGAATTGTTCATCACCATCAGTGAATTCACGTGCTCTTTGAAATCATTGGAAAGATATTTGAGGCTTTTCTGTCAGAAAATAAAGACTAAATTAAAAAAAAAAATATATGCACCTGCTCAAACTTACCTGCAACTCCTCACAGAAACATGCAGGAATGAATCTGCTTCAGAACCTGGGACTGCACAGATGGATTTCGAGAAATGAGACTAATAAGCAGTATTAAAAGAGATAATGAATGTCCTGGTGGTGCAGTGATTAGCTTTCAGGCGCTAAGAAGTTGGTAGTTTGATCTCTCTGGCCACTTCCTAAGCAAAAAGATATAGTAAGTTTCCATAATGATGTGGAGCTTTGAAAACGCTGCAGAACAATTCTACTCTATCCGTTCTTTCATCTTGCAATATATGAAAGAAGTAAATAAAAGAAGGACCTCACCACTACCAAGAAAGGAGATTTAGAAGCTGAGTATATAATTTGAATCTGGGATCTCTATACTGAGAGCCTCCTGAACACAAGGGAAGATTAATGCTGTTAACTTTATCCTTTAACTTTGCTACTCAGAGTCAATTCACTGACAATTAGCTACTATTAGTTTGATTTACTATTAATTATAATTGTAGTGTGTTCTTTAGCATTTAAAGCATTGTTATTTAGCAAATAATGAGATTTCTACAATTTGTTTTCCAAATCACTCCTTCCACATTTGGAAGTATTTTCAGAAGGATTTTTTTTAATACGTTCCTAGTGAAAACATTAGCACAGTGCATTTATGGGATAATACCTCAAGGTGGGGTATGTAGTTGTGAGTGTGGGTATGGGAGGAAGCAGTTGGCAAACAAAGGTAGAAGAAGCATATTTTTTTTTAAAGTCACTCTTTTTAGATCATAGAAATTCTGAACCTTTTTAAAAAAATACTTTGTTGCTTCATTTTTTTTTCATATGATTTTTCTTATATTCTCAAACTCACAGTTAGGCCATTTTGTGACCAGTTCATAACTGACTCTTCAGCAGGCTTTCACAGAGATTATAAATTGTACATTGTACATGAGAAGATTGCCCATCTTTCTTGTAGAGCAGCTAGTGGATTTCAACCACACACCTTCGAGTTAACAGCGCAACTCATTATTCACTATACCTTATGCCACCAAATCTCATTATATTGTGACTGTTTAAAGTCCTTTATTTGTTGTTGCATTATTTACAATAGCAAAGAAATTGAGGCAATTCAAGTGCCCATCAGCAAACAGATGGATAAAAAACAACAACAACGACAATGGTACATTCACACAATGAAATATTATACAGCATAGAAAATTAATGAGCCCATAAAAAGTACACTACATGGAGGACCCTGAGGGACATTATGCTGAGTAAAATGTATCAGTCACAAAAGGACAAATACAGCATAATGCAACTGTTATGAAATGGGAAGGATGTGGGGGAAGGGGTAGGGTGGGCTTATTGGGGAGAAAATGGGAAAAGAGTGGTTAGATAATGAACAATAGAACCACGGCGGGGAGAACTGTCTGAAGGAATATATGATTGAGTATGAAGGACAACAGTCTGGCACAAGGGGTTTACTGCAGGGTGGGCTGGAGCAGGAGAGGGGAGGGAAGAAAATTAATTTTAAACAAAGTACTTTTTCTAAATCCTCTCTTTGTTTTGTACCCTGTTTTTTCCCCTTGGTTTCATTCCAGGTATTGCCATTCTAAAATATTCTCTATCCTTCCCTGTGGGATATACCTTCTGACCTTTTTAATGTCAAGTTTGCCCATTTTGTTTGCTTTGGTGCATTAAAATGAACAAAACTGATGTGTGGCATTTTCAAGTTTTAAGAGCCATCATGCAGGTCTACTAAAAAAACGGAGTGTCCCTTATCAGATCTAATGCTTCAAACTAGGTCCCAGACAAATACAGATAAAGACATGGCTAAATGTAATTCTCAATTACAATGTAATATAAGTGAGAAATAAATCTCTGTTGCTTTAATCACATACAGTTGAGTGCAGGTCACTTTATTACAGCAGCAGCATAATTTAGCTTTAAGATGATTGTTACAGCAACCAATATAAACAACTTATGTTTGGATAATGATATATATCTGTATAAAAATAAAAGTTTAAAAAAGGAGTAATTATGGAGGTTGCCATCTATTTACAACTAAAAAACTACACAAAAATAGAAAAACAAAAACAAACAATAAAAACCCCTATGTGATTAAGCTAAACATGTGTTTAAGGGACATTTGTGAAGCCTTTAATGCATTTATTGTTCAAAAAGAGATGCAAAAATGATTATTTTATCTATTTTCCGTTCAAGAGAAATTTATTATTTATTTACTTTGATAGTTCTTGCTCTCATTCTGTGGTTATGTGCCCTCAAGTCCGAATCAACTCATACCTGACCCTTCAGTAGATTTTCAGAAAAATCACCATGGGAGGAGACTGCACATTTTCCTCCCAGAGAGAAGGCAGTGGAGATTGAAACTGTGTGCCTTTAAGGGGCAACACAACTGCTTACTGCTAGACTACCAGAACTGTGAGTAGGAAATAAAGTCTCAAGAAAATATATATTGTCACCTCTTAGAAGCATATTTCATTGTTTGATGCCTATAAATATATTTTAAATAAAAATAAATAGATAATTAATAGATACTGATGTAGTTTAGTTGATGTTGCATGAAGTTTTTTGTTTTGTTTTTTTAAAATTTTATTATTCTCTGTGTGTGTGTGTACTGTCAAATCAGATCTGACTGGTACATGCAGAGATTGCCCCTACTTCTCCATCAGAGTGTCTGGTGGATTCGAACTGCACATCTCAGGGATTATAGTGCAGCTTCTTACCACTAGGCCACCAGAGCTCCCTTGCACGAAGTTTTAAGAAATATTCAGATAATTCCATTGCTGTTAAGCCAGAACTATCTCCTAGCCAACCCTTCTTTGTGGATGGATCACAGCTGTTTAACAAGAGGATATTAGAGACTTTCCTTGCTTCATATTAAAAAGCATATATGGAAAAATAAAAACCTTTATAGTAAAGATTACTAAACAAAGGGTTTAATAAGTTATTATGGTAACTTATATTATAATATGATCTCAGGTGATCTAGTGAGAGATTGTTGGACTGCAATCTAAAGTGACTTGATTCAAATCTACTAGATGCTTCAGAGGAGAAGGTGAATAATCTGCTGTTATGAGATTTACATCTTCTGAAAATCTGCTGGAGGCTCAGTTAGGGGTTGCTTCCAACTGGAGGGCACACAAAAACAACAGTAGGATACATTGATAATAGCCTCAATAAGGCAGAAATGTAAATTGAGATGTAAAAATAGAGTTTTTGTAATGTGCAAAACTCTGTATGTTATTTTTCACTCCATCATTATTTCCCTAACAAGACTGTGAAAAAAAATTGTTTTTAGAACATGATAGAAATTTATAGATTATCCAAGGTAGAATATTAGCATTTCATATTATTTCTGTTTCACCAAGCAATGAAGTAATCCAATCACAATTTATGGGAAGAATTTTCCATAATGTGCTAAGCATTTGTAAATATGGAGGAAATGGAGTAACTGAGATACGATCTCAGCCCGAATATATTTACAGTGCACTGAAGGCAACTATAAAAATTACTCTAAATCATTATACAACTATTTAAGTTACCTACTTGCATCATGAACAAAGTTCATTTAATGAATTGATTTATTGATTTAACAGTCATTTATCTACCACATACCATGTGGTGGATACTAGAACAGATGCAGCACTTAATCCTATAAAATAAAAGTTGCTTATCATGAAAGTTAATATTATGCTAAAATTAAAGGAGCTTTTATGAAAGTTGATATTATGCAAAAAAAGGATGACTAGAATTTCATCAAGCAAGAACAACGAGGACAATGTCCTACTTAAAGAAAATCTGTGATTTTCCTAGTTTTAAGTTTTCCCAAAAACCTCACATTCTTTTCTCTTGCTTTTCCTTGTTTTTCTATGAAAAGCTCCTTTTATTTTATAGGAATAAGTGTAGCATGATTTGGCAGAACCAGATTGGTGGAGAAGTGATTGAGATTGTTAATAAATTTAGCTTGCTCAATTCCACAATCAATACTCTTGGCATCAGAAGTCAGAATATCAAAAGATTAATTGCATCAGAAAAATATGCTACCAAGGAACTCTCCAGAGTGCTGAAGAGTGAGGATGACTGTCTAGAGACTAAGGTGTGCCTGATATAGGCCATTATATTTGCAATTCCTTGTTATACATCAAAGAGCTGGACAGTGACCAAAGATTACAAAAGAATTGGTGCTATTGATATGTGGTGCTGGAGAAGAGTATTCATTATCCCATGGACTGCCAAGAGAATAGGCCTGTCTTGGAGAGACTGAAACCAAGATGCTCCTTGGAGACAAGGATTTTGAGAATCTGTCTCACATACTTTGAACATGTGGCAAGAAAGGACCAATCTTTGTAGAAGAATATCATGATTAGAAGGGTCAAGGGACAGTACAGAAAAGGGAAAAAGAAACCACAACAAAACCCAAACTGGATGAGATGAATTTGCACAATAACTGGGATAGTGAGAGTAGGTGTGTGTCAGAGAAAATTTATTGGATCAGGATAGAGCAGGATTGAAGTCTATTATTGTGCGTAGTTTCTCTAGGAATCATAGTTGACTCAATGGCACACAACAAACAACATTACAATCTATAAGTAACTTTGGAAAAATTGTATAGTCTGATGTTATTTCCATGGACAGTTGTAAGAGAGTAAGCTTAGACTTGGGCCTTTAGTAAGTCTGCTTGTCTCCACAATCAACAGTCTTGGCACCAGCAGCCAGGAAATTAAAAGACGTATTGTGATGGGAAAGGGACCTCTTTAAAGTACTTAAGAGCAACGGTGTGTCTCTGGAGACTAAGTTGCGTCTGATACGGGCCATATTCTTTGCAATCACTTGTAATGAATCAGAGAGCTGGGCAATGACAAGGGAGGATAGAAGGAGAATTGATGCCTTTGAGTTGTGGTGTTGGAGAAGAGTATTGAAGGTACCATAGTCTGCTGAGAAAACAAACAAATTCGTCCTGGAGAGGGTTAAACCGGGCTGCTTCTTGGAGGCAAGGATTCTGAGGCTTCGTCTGACATACTTTGGTCATGTTATAAGGAGAGACTGGTCCATGGAGAAGGACATCATGCTTGGGAGGGTGGAGGGCAGGTGCAGGAGGGTAAGGCCCTCTAGGAGGTGGATTGTTTTGATGACTGGAGTAATCGGGATGAGTGTGTGTCGGAGACACTGAGATTGGCACAGGACAGAACAGAGTTTAGAGCTGTTGTACATAGGGTCGCTATGAGTCACAAGCAACTCTGGCACATAACAAAAACAACAATAAGCAATACAAATATAAACACTAGTGAAATAGTATATTATTATAGAAGATAAAACAAGAGTCAACCCAGTATTTTTAAAATTTTTGTAATACACATTTAAAAGCAATCAATAAGCACTAATTTACAAATTTTAAAGAAAATTA
>NW_006399758.1:30419786-30455855 GCF_000299155.1 Elephantulus edwardii | reverse complement strand
TTGATGGGCACTTAGATTGTTTCCAACTCCTTGCTATTGTGAACAAAGCCACAGTGAACATGGGTGTGCATATATCTGATTTTATATACTTAACCTTTGTAGTGTTTATTACTTTTTTTATTGTTTTCTGTCCTGTTAAACTTTACTGTTCCTACTGGAGGAAATGGTATCTTGTTTCTTTTGCCTCTCTTTGATTGCCAGTGATTGTAAACATTTCTTCAAGTTTCCATTTGGCCATATTCTTGATTTCTAAGTACAAGACACTCTGGGTAAACTAAGGATTTTGTTTGCTGGTCTACTTCCTTTCTAATAAACTTCAAAATAAAAAACTTACCTTTTTTATAGTAGAATCAACCAACTTTTGAATATAAACACTTTCCTTGGATACTCAATAGGACTTTAATGTTGTAGACCTTATTTATATACTTTCTTTGTTTTGTTGGGTTTGGTGCTGAAGATTACTCACTCACACATTGATGCTGAGGTGGAATCAACTCTCCTGTAGTTTTTGAGACTCTAACTTGTATGGAAAGAGAAAGCCTATCTCTTTCCTTCTAAGTAACTGGTTGGATTCAAAGCCAAGAAGCATGTTGCACTTGGGTTATTAGTTCAACTCTCTATGAATGAAAAAGCCCCCTTGGTATTGATGATGTTGTTGTTGTTTTTAAGTGCCATCCAGTCGCAGGTGACTCATAGCGACCCTATGAAGGAGAGTCCTTGACGCTTGGGTGCCTTTCATCCTCTCTCCAGGTTCATAGGGTTTCCAGAGGCAAGTTATTATGGAAGTGGACGCCACTCCTCCTTCCATGCTTGTTCAATCGGGGAGCTCCACCCCACTCTCAGTCCACAATGGGTAGCAACCATTAATGCATTTGACACATCCGTGTCACAGTATTCAGCCTCACAGCAACCACATGTGACCGCGGGACGGCAACTTGTACACCAGGGCTATACGACCTAGAGGTATTGAAGATAGGAGCACAAAATATTTTAAATTGTGTTTATTTTTGTAAGAATACACAGAATTGCTTTAATAAATCATGAACACAAGCCTCTATTCTAGCAGTTTCTATAATGATTTTAAAAATTAGAGATTAAATTAGTGCTAATTTGAGGAGTCAACATGTCTGATGTATTTAAAACCAAAATTAACTATTTTTGTCTCCTATGTAATTGGGTAATGTAATAAATTTACCACCATGTTTTATCTCAAAGAAATGTTAAACCCCTGTCAAATCTTTATGTTTATTTATTATATTCATTAGTAGAACCATACACTTCCTTCCATAGAAAATAAATATTTATTCAACATAAAATACTATCAAGAAAAGTTGAAGAGTGATTAACTTCAGAAATAATTTACCCTTTTCTCAGGAAAGATGCTGAGGGAGAGAAAGTGAGAAAGAGAGAAAGAGAGAGTGAGTGCACCTGAAGGCTCTTTAGAAGTAAGGATGATGCAACTTCATCTCACATACTTTGATACGTTGTCAGGTGACACCAGTCCTTGGAAGAGTAAAGGATGATCGCAAAAGGTGATTTGACACAGTGACTACAAGCAATGGATGTGAGTGTGGTGGAGACTGTCAGGGTGGCACTGGATAGGGAAAGACTTTTATCAATTGTTCACAGACAGGGTGACTATGAGTCATATTCTACTGATGGCACCTGAAAATATCAAGAACAAAAGAATGAAGGTAGTTCACTATTTCAATATATATGCCCAACATACCTTGTAGATAAGACATAATATATAAACAAAAAACAAACCCACTTCCAGGTAAGTCTGTTGTGACCTACAGAGAAGACTCATCTTCAGATTTCTGAGGCTGTAAATCTTAATTGGAGCAGACTATATATTTTTTTCTATCTTGCTGAATAGTGGGCGGGTTTGGATTTCTGATATTTTCACTTACAGAACACATAATTGCTCTTGTAAATATTGAAAACAGAGAAATAGACAAGGAAAATGACTAAGAATGACATCGTGGCAATATAACAATAAGTGAACTAAAAAGCAGAGTTTAGGGAGAAGACAAGAAAGATTACAGAGAAAAAACTGTAACTATATAAAGATATTCATGATCAGTCTAGCACATGATAAATGTTTTGTTAGGTATGAATCTGTTTAATATGATGATATACAAAAGGTCATAATTTTATCAGCTCAACACCCAATTCACTTTACCATCATATCTACTTTCCTAATAACTTATAACCCTCTACTGTGGAGTTGATTCGGACTCTTCCCTACCCTCCTTCAAATTCCAAAACTGTAAATATTCATAGAAGAAGACCATCTTTTTTCCTGTAGACCATAGCTAGTGAGTTAGAACTATAAACTTTTCAATTAGAAGCCCTATGTGTTATGCTCTAAATTATCAGGGATCTTTTATAAAATAGAAACATACTGAAATATAAGCATTTATGAATAAATAATGCATATTAGAATACAGCTAGCTGAGCAAAACATAATCCTAAGATAAATGAAAATATTAAAATTATTTGTATTTAGCATTAAACCAGAATATTTTAATTCACTTGTTCCTCAAACCTGAAATTAATGCAAGCAAGAGTTAGCATGCAAGAAATGTCAGTTATTTCCAATTCATTATTGATATTTAGTGAGTACAAATGACCCATGTACAATATTATTTCAACTTCTGGGTGTAAATATAGATGGGTTGTTCTTGAATTTTCTTCTTTTCCAGCATATGTAGTCACTTGTTGTTAGATTGGCCAGAAATATTACAGTTTTTTTTTTTGTTTTCCACTATTTCTTGCATCCCAGGACAAGGCTTTTTTGACCACGTGTGCGGACTTAAATACCGAGGTAGCAATAGGAGGAGCTGAAGAGTACTGGGCCTCCCTGAGAAGGTAGAGGAGGCTGCAGACCCCACTCCAAATTTTGAGAGAATATATATTGATAGCTAATGGAGGACCCAACTCAACTGAAACATTCCTAGCTAATTAGCCTTTGTGAGTATGAATGCCACCACTTTTTTAAGAGTCAACTTTGATCATCTCTAAACACTATCAGTCACAAACTAGTGGCAAAAGCATAAAAAAGTAATGTTATACACAAATGTAACCAGAGAGGGTCTGAGTGTTTGTTGCCCATAATCCAGAATCATTCAAAGGGCAACCATATACCATTAAAAAGTATCTTAAACGAATTTAACACTAAATAAAAATTTCAGAGTATTTTAAGAGCGTAAATTTCTAACATATGAATATACTTTTCTGTGGTGTAATGAGGCTATTCAAAATGTCTTTCCTAGGCCATTGCCCTTCATTTTTGCTCCATGGTTGGGCAGGAATATGTAAGTAGGGTGTGTTACTCTATCCACAAAAGGATTAGATAGTTTCACAATTTCAACAAAAGCAAAAAACAGATTCTCACCACTGAACCAACTGGCAACACCATGATAGAGATTGATATTAAAAATTCAGCTCGCTCAGTTTCACAATCAACTGTCACCAACAGGCAGAAATCAAAAGGTGAATTACATTTGGCAAATCTGCTGTGAGGGACCTCTGCAGAGTGCTAAAATGCAGCAATGTGTACAGACTAAGGTGCGCCTGATCGAGTCTGTGGTCTTCACAATTACTTGCTATGCTGAACAGTGACTAAGGATAACAAAAGAATCGATGGCTTTAAGTTGTGGTGCTGGAGAAGAGTATTGAACATACCATGGGCCGCAAAGAATACAGTCCTGTCCTCAAAAGGGTGAAATCAAGTGGTTCCTGGAGGCAAGGATTTTGAGCCTGTCTCATATATTTTTAGCATGTTGCCTGGAGGGACCAGTCCTTGAGAAGGCCTTCATGCTTGGAAGTGTGGAGGGTCAGTATAGAAAAGCAAGATTCTGGAGGAGATGGTTTGACACAGTAACTAGAGTATTGGGGATATGTATGTTGTGGCAGTGAGATTGGCTCAGGACAGGGCAAGATTCAGAGCTATTGTGTATAGGTTTGCTGTGCGTCACAGGAGACTCAATGGCACATAACACTACTACCACCACCACACTGAAATAACAAAATTATTTTAATATTTTTTAATTAATCAATATAAAGTTACAAATAGAAAATGTTACTTTATTTCTACTCTCTACTGTTCACATCCTCATTTTCTTCCTCTGTTTCTTTCTTTCTTCTTTTTTTTGTGATCCTTCAAGATCGAGTGTACATTTTAATTTTACAGCATATATAAATTTGAACAAGCTACGTATTAAATTCTCAATAGCCATTTTGACTAGTAGAAACTGTTTTGTTCTAAGATTTTGCTTACTCTCTGCAACACTTATCAATGTGATATTTCACCCCTGAATGCATCCATAGGAGTATAATCATTCTGATTTGTATCTATGGCAATGTGGTTTCAGCAGTTCAGAGTTTGACTATGACCTACATATGAACTCCCTGATCTATGAGTTTTATTACATTATTTATAGATCACCTAGAGCCTCGAAGTCATTGAATGTCTTTATAGATAGCTATGGATATTTTCACATTCTAGTAAATATCCCAGACACAGCTCCCCAGTTAGAAAAGTGGAGTTGAGTTTCAATGTTTTGTTTTGTTTTTTTAATATAAAATCTTTTAGTTTCACTGAAGATATTTACTAACCAATCATTTAAAAAAAATCATAGAGTCACGTCTAACTTCTTGAGATCTGCTCTGCTCTATTAAGATATATTAGGGTACATTTACCATGAGAAGATTCTAATTCTATTTTAACAACTTTCTTCTAAACACATGCAACTAGCCTGTACCTTGTGAGAATATTTCTGGAAAATTCATACTAAACTTCACAGTTTTTCCAAAGAACCTTTTATTCTTTCCTATACATTGAAATAATTTATATAACATAAAAGTAATTCAATCTATGAATTCAGTAGGAATCTTAGGCTGGGCTCTATAGATAAGAAAAACGTGAGATTTGTAAGTGTGATTGTGGATGTGTGTGTCTTTCTGTATGTGTGTGTCTAGAAAGTGTGTGTGGGGGAAGAGATAGATTTCAAAATGACTCATACAGTTGTAAAGGCTGGCAGGTCCAAAGTAGTCAGTGGGTTAGGAATCTAGATGGAACCCTTCCAGTTCACATAACTGCAGGAATGAATGAACTCAAGATCAGCCATTTCCAAAAGTGTCAACACCAAAGACCATCCTCTGATGATTCTAGCTGCTGTCCTTCAAATCTAAAGGATAAACCTTTTCTTTTTCATCATCTACATTCTGAAAACATGTGAGTTAGCTCCTTTATGCCTTGTGCCTTAATCTTCCCATTTTAGGTAGTCAGTTTCTTATTTTCCCATTCCTATTAAATGAGAACTGTGAGGAAATGAAATGTCTTTTTTTTTCTTGAAAAATATTCTATTATAGTTGATACTTTGATATCTACATCCATAAACAAAGATCCATTCCAGAGTAAGTTTATAGCAGTCAACAACACTAGCTCACAGAATAAAACAACTTTTCATCTGGTTAGGTTTTGATAAACTCATATCCAGCCATTTATGGCTAGGTAAAAATAAACATCACTTGCAAACTCAGGAGTCCACAGTCCTCCCTGTATATCAGACTGATACCTTCACTTAGCTTTAGTCCTATAAAGGCAAAGTCAACACGTCAGAGATCCTCAGGACTCCCGACTCCACACACCAGCAGCCCTTTTTCATCTATTCATTCTTCATGATAGATGGATCGTGCTGATGGAACATGCCCCAAATCAGCCTGTCTCTTCATTACTATGCCTCCAACTTCCTCTTCAAGTAGACTCAGGTGGTCATCACAATTTAAACATACCTCCTAGTTTCCTTTAAGTCTTGGGGAGGGGGCTATACTGGGCACCAGCTTTATCTTGCCTCTGTGCTTTGGCAAGTTCTCTTTTTCAACTTTTCTTTGAAATATAACTCTAATCAGAGTATTGGATGGAGATTAATCTTTCCCAATCCAAGTTCTTTTCCCTTTACAAAACTCTACTACTTACTAAACACAAGGAAATCTTTCCCTTTTAGTGTAGCCAGTCAATCATTAGCTAAAGGCAGGCTTACATTTTTTTGATAACCCACAATATTTTCTATCATTATTTCATCCACTATTCATTAACATTGATATATAGAAGAATACAGTATCCATCAAGTACATGCTTCCCACAATCTAGAATATATCTCAATATAACAATATCCAATATAGTTAAATCAACAAACATCCTAATTATTTTATAATGTAGCTTAACATTATATGTCACTCATATTAAATTTTTAATATATCCCAGTATTACACAATTATGACTTAGAAGGAAGAACAAAAAAAATCCATCAGTACATAGAGTTTTAAAGAAATTCTCAGTTTCACGTTCATTATCTCTCCGTTTGTCTCAGGCCATAAAACAACTTTGTAACTATTCTTTCCATCTTAACTGTATAAAAAGATATATTTTTCTAAACCTCAAGTTTACAAAACACCCTGTTTGCAAGATTCTAGAATATTTCAACAAATCCCACTTCTCATACCACCTGAAAAAGAAGCAGAGGCAATAGTCAAAAGGACCAAGTCCAACTACAATTAACTATACAAAGGGGAAATGTCTCCATCATTAACATCCACAGTACCAAATAAGTAGTTGTAATCTCAGACATGCCCCATCTGTATTCCTGCACCTACTTCTACTAATCTCTGGATCCAGTGTTCATTGAAAATTGACTCACAGATTTTACTTTACTCACAGTAGTGTTATTAAAAAATAAAAAGGAAATAAGTGGAGGGGTGGGAAAGGGAAAGGATATCACATAGTGAACATACAAGTTATAGCGAAGACTAGTACTAAGTCAAGTAAATAAGATAGTTCACAAAGCTTCTCAGTAACAAATGAAAGTCAAACAATACAAATGCAAGAAGCCTCTGATTTCCTCAATATCTAGCAATATTTGTCTCAGAGTAGTCACAAATCTGCCCTTCCTTCAGTTGTTCAGTGAGCAAAACCTTTAACTCCGGCTCTATCTCCAGGACTCTGTTGGGCTATCCTTCACCATAGTCTCTCCATAGCGTGGTCAGCTCTTCCTCTTATGTTGGTCCCACAGCTACGGATTATACAGAAGACACTGATCAACCTTGTGTTTGCAGCTGAAGCAGCTGGAGACCATGCAATCAAAGGGGGGCAGGGGGGAGTAAAACAATGGATAGACATTTGGGCCTGATGTGAAGACAGATTTGCTATTAGTATTACAGTTTTTGTGACATTAAGTTATCTTTATTGAGGCACCAGGAACAAACAAAATTTTAAATTAATGAAGTTTTCACTTTGGTTTTGTTACTTTGCAATTTGTATATAGCTATGAATACTCTGCCTCAATTAAAATACTGAACTTCTTCATCATTCTTTGTAAAAAGAGAAAGGGGCCACATGGGGATGGTCATATCTGAGCTTTACGAAAGGGTAACAAAGCAAAACAATCTCTCATGAAGTCAAACATATCCCCTGTGCTCTCATACTTCTTTCTTCTTATCCCAATACTAATCTTGCTGCTTTAACAGGTTCAAAATCTGATGTAGTAGCTCACAAACCACACAGAATCATATTGGGGAAATCAAAAGACTATAATTCAGGTTAGTAGCAAAACAGTTAGGACATCTTCCACAATATGCTTGCAGGTGCCTCAGCTTTTATTTGACCAGCTGCAATGGCGTCCAGCCATCCACTCCAGTCCTAAAATAAACCTGGGCATAAGCTCTTAGCTATGGTTCATGGGAGTAGCAGTCCCAAGATCAGCTCTATCTCTTGTTGGATCTCTGGTCCTCTGCTTTGACCACTGCTGTTGCTGCTTTAAGTTTAGCTGGATCAAGAATCTGTGCCCCTGAAGGGTGCATGCTGCATACTTGCTCCTCTTTTGCTAGTAACAAAACTTTGCAATTTGGCTGCTGGAGTTGCTCAATTTAATGGTGAAATTAGCTAATCCTCTTGTGAACAGCTAACACACCCTACTTGTATATACATATCTGATTTGCATTTACCCACCCAGCCTGTACCAGCTCAAGTCAGATCGTATCTAGGAAGCTATTTTGGATAATAAACCCTTAACACCACATCTTCCAAAAATTCCTTGTACTATTAGTGTTCTTGTACATCTACTTCCTACTTATGACAACCACTAATCTGTTTTCTCTAACTTTAGGTCAGGTTGTTATTGCTTTGTGCTGTCAAGTCAGAATTGATCTATAGCTGTCCCTCCACCAGGTCTTCAGAAGCAGTTAACCTCCCAAGAGAAGGTTGCCATCTCCTGTGCAGGAGTTGGTAGATTTGAACCATATACCTTTGGGATTCCAGTGCAATTAAGGTTAGGTAAATACTCTATACAAATAAATAAATTAAAATACTCTGTATAAATAAGATTATAAGTTTGCATTATTTTCTGTTTCTTTTTGTGTGCATGTTAATTCTTGAGATTTATCCTTCTGATCATATGTATTAGTAGTTTATTCCTTTTACCTTATAGATCAGTATTCCAAGGCATATATATATTTGATTGTTCATGTATTTTTTTCATAATTATTATCAATTTATCTCTGTGTGTAGACTCAAAATATGAATCTATAGTGAGCATTTTTTATAATTTCATTTTCCTATTCTTTTAATAAACTTGACTTCTAAATGAATTATTTAACACTATACCCACTTTATAAAGGAGCTCTGGTGGTGTATTCCATATACAACAGTGCTCTTGGCTGAAAGGACACACCTCACTCATGGTTAGAGTTCACCATCTGCTCTTCAGGAAAAGGATGGAAAATCTCTGTAATGTAGATACTTAAAGAGCAGCTTGAGGATCAACTATGAGTTGGTTAAACTCCAAATAAATGTCTTTGCCTTTGACTTTAATTACCTTTAAAATAAATAAAAATATGACTTAATTTAGAAATTATCATTATATATTTTCTGTTTTCCCATGACTTTTTGTTGCTTTGTTAGTTATCCATGTCCTCTTATCTGTCTTCTCTTCGTTCATTGACATTTTTTTTTAGTAATTCATCTTAAATTTTGGGATTTTATAGTTAAGACTAATCTCATATAAACATTCTCACCTTTTAAAATAAGTTTATTATCTAGAGATTACAAAAGAGAAAAAATGTGGTGCTTTTGCTATCTACCTTTGTTATTGTTGTTATGTGTCGTCCAGTCGCCTGAGACTCATGGTGACCCTATGTACAACAGTCCTAAGCCTTGCTCTATCCTGTGCTAATCTTATTGTCTCTGACACACCTACTCTCATTACCTCAGCCACTGAATCAATCCACCTCATCGAGGGTCTTCCTTTCTTGTACTGCTCCTCCTCCCTCCCAAGCATGACATCCGTCTCCAAGGACTGATCCTGCCTTGCAACATGTCCAAAGTATGTCAGATGGAGCTTCAGAATCCTTGACTCCATGGAGCAACCTGGTCTCACCCTCTTTGGATGTTTGTTCTCCTAGCAGTTCCTGATATATTCAATACTCTTCTCCAGCACCCCAGCTCAAAGGTATCAATTCTCTTTCTATCATCCCTAGTTATTGTCCAGCTTTCTGAAGCAAAATAACTAGTAACAAAGACTATTGCCTCATTCAGGCAAACCTTAGCTTCCATACTGACATCTTTGCTCACTTTCCCAATACAATTTGTCTTTTAATTTCCTGGTTGCTGGTAGCAAGAGTGTTGATTGTGGAGCCAAACAAACTAAAGCTTTTAACAATCTCAATCTCTTCACCATCTATCATGAGGCTGTCAATCAGCTTAGTGGAGAGAATCTTTGTTTTCTTGATGTTGAGCTTCAAGCCACATTGAAGGCTGCAGTCCTTGATCTTCTGCAGCAAGTGCTTCAGGTCCTCCTCAGCTTCATCAAGCAGGGTTGTGTCATCTGCATAACCCAGATTGTTGATGAGTCTTCCTCCAATCCTGATGCCATATTTCTCCTCATAGAGCCCAGTCTCCCAAATAATCTGTTCTGCATATAGATTGAAAAGGTATGGACATAGGACATATCCCTGACATAACAACCTTCCTAGTTTTGAAACATACAGTGTTTCCTTGCTCTGTTCTGATGACTGCCTCCTGGTCTAATTCTAAGTTTCGCATAAGCACAATTAAATGCTCTGGGATTCCCATTCTTGTTAGAGTCAACCTCAGTTTGTTGCACGTATGTAAATATTTCAACTGAGAGAACTCGTTTATTCTTGTTTATCACCCCACTTTATTACAACCGGGCTTATGAATTTAATATATGTGCATTATTATCTCTGCCGGTAAAAGTTATGAGTATATCTATAACACTCAAATGTATTTTACAGAGATAAGAGGAAAGTCATCTATTTAACCAGCTATTTAACATTTCTGATATTCTCTACTTCCCTTCAAATCTCTGGATTTATCTGTGGTCTGGCATTTTCTTTTTTTCAGTTCCTCTTAAAGTATTTGCTTCTTCATGTGTTCTGTTGTAGGTTTGTAAAAAAATTAAAAACACAAAGAGTTTTTTTTTCTTCATAAGTAAGAATTTCTATTAACATTCCTTCTTGAATACTGTTCTCCCTGTTGTTGTTTTTGTTGATTGCTGTTGAGTTTGGCACAATTCATAACGACCCCATGAACAAAAGGCCTGAAGCCCTTCCACAACCATCACCGTTTATCGAAGTTCACAGACTTTCCGGAGGCATGCTGTTTAGGAAGTTGATTGATTTAGCGTTTTGCTTTTGTATTTTCTCTTTCTCACTTTCATAATTTGAAATTTCATTGTTTTTCTGTCTTCTATTTTCCAGAGTACCTGATGTTTTTATTCCATAAATAAGTAGTTATAGTAGCTTCTATATAACATCTAAGTACAATAATCTATCTTTCTAATCTTTCAATGTTAATATATTTTTATTTTCTTTTCTCTGAGAAATAATAATACTTTTCTGATTCAACCTATGTCATATAATTTTAATTTATGCTGAATTTTATGTTATGAAGGTGTAGAATTCTGTCATAATACTAAACAATGCCTTATTTTACAAGTAATTAGCTATAGTACACTAAAACTACAGTGTCCTGTCTCTGTGGAGTTGTGGTTCGGATTTTAGCACAGGCTCATAGTGAAACTAATATTCGAGTAATGTTTATATACAGAATTCAATACTCCAGTCCATTAGCACATTCCTTTCCAGGTTTCTTTATCACTCTCAAGGGACCCTGGTTGTTCCAAGTAGTCTTAACTACCTTAACTCTACCACTAGTTTCCTTTGAAGACAAAGAAGATATTTCTACCCCATCCCTAAACATTAGGACAAAAACATTTAGGACATGTTCTAAGCATGTCCACTGGACATAAAATTTCCTCCAGGCTAAAAATGTAGATGATCGAAAGAAAAATAAAATTGCCTGTAGAAAATTTCTCCTCAAGACAGTGCAGTGATTAGGAGCATCACTAAGATAGCAGATAGTAATAAGGGATCTCAGCGCAATATCATCAAATAAAGAGAAGTAGATAGATGCACAAGAGATACCATCAACAAAGGCAAACATTATTACATAGATAATCTTGCACTATCACTAATAAGAAACATTATAGATGACTATATAGGCAGATAGGTAAAATGAAATAATAAGGGCAAGTGAAAGAAACTACACGCAAGAAAGAAGCAGGATAGGATTGTATTGTAGCTAATGTCATAATGCAAATGCATATGGATTATTGATTCCAAAACAAAGTTGCTCTATGAGCTTTCATTCAAATAAAAATAAAATATTTAACATTTAAAAATAAATAATAAAAAGGTCAAGTTAAGAAGAAATAAAGATTTTTGCTGGTCTAGTGGTAAGAATCTGTGCTGCAACCCTGAAGGCATGCTGTTCAAATCCACCAGCTGCTCTATAAGATAAGGATGGACAATCTCCTCCCATGTGATTACTGCCTCTGCAAAGCCACTAGAGGGTCAGCTGACTGACTCAACAACACAACACCACCACCACCAAAACAATGAAGGGGAAAAAGAAAGGGTATACTAGTAGTTAATGTGAAACAGTCATTGATGTAAAAATAGGCAGTTATTAGAAAGTCTAGCTAGAGTTAAGGGAGTTCTGCTGGCTTCATAGTCATAAGGAGTTGAGCTGCCAGACTAAACACACAGTTCAAATCCATCAGTTACTCCAAAACAAGATGATGAACACTCTCCTCTCATGTGTCCAAAAATCCGCTGGAGGTCAATTTTAAGTTAATGACTAATTCACGACATATAACAACCATAACATAAGTTGAACTAACTCAGTTGTTGTTAGTTGTCATCAAGTCGATCATGACTGATAGTGACTCTATGAACAACAGACCTGAACACTGTCATATCCTGTGCCCTCCTCACTATTCCTATTGTACTGCAGCCCATTTTTCCTGTCAGTATCAATTCACTTTGTTGAGGATATTCTTTACCCTCCCGCCAGATTTTACATACCCTTCCTCCATCTTTCTGAGCATAATGGTCTTCTCTAAGGACGAGCATCTTCTAACCGCAAACCCCAACATGTGAAACAGAGCTAAATCTTCTTTCTCTCAAAGGAGCACACTCAGCACACTTATCTAAGGCGTATATGCGGGGGTTTTTGACAGTCTGTGGGATATTACACACTCTTCTCTAATAGTATAATACAGAGTCATCAGCTCTTCTACTGTCTTCCTTAATAAGTATCCAGCTGATGCATGGAAAGATCCACGTCTGAAGGGAGCTCTGGTGGCCTAGTGGCAAGAAGGTGCACTGCAATTCCAGAGTACATGGTTCAAATCAACCAATATGTTCTGCTGGAGAAGGAGGGACAATATCCTCCTGTATCAGTCAGATCCTATTTGATGGTACATTCACAAAAAAATAATAAAATAAAAATACTTTTAAAAAAAGATCCATGTCTGATTCATGAAAAGACCATGACTTGGAACTGGTGCACCTTTGTCCTCAGGCCGTTGTTGCTGCTTCTCAATACCTTGGAGAAGTCTCTGATCCCTGACTTTCACAATGCTAGACTTTTTTTATTATTTTTAAATTTCTTGGCTTCTGTTGCCAACTTTATTTACTGTAGATCCTGAAAAGATGCACCAAACTCAGTGGCACCTAACAACAAAAACAACAACAAAGCAAGATCAGATTTTTCAGTATTCTCCTCAACTATCACCATGTAGCCTATTGCCTCAGTGATGAGGATTTCGGTTCTCCTTATGTAGAGATGTAATCCTTATTGAAGGTTGTAGTCTTTGACTTTCTTCAGTGTCTCAGGTCCTTCTCACTATCAACAAGCTAAATTTAGTCATTGGCAGACCACAGATGCAATAGGTATGAGCTTTCATCTACTTCTGATGCAACATTCTTCTTTATAAAGTCTAACATTGTGTATGATTTGCTCTGTACACAAATTGAATAGATGTGGAGAAAAGATATAGTCCTGATGTACATCCTTCTTGATTTTAAACCATTCATCATTTCCCTACTATGTTCAGACAACAGCTTCCTGGTTTAGATATTTCTCATGAGCCCAATTAAGTGATCTAGAATACCCATTGTTTTCAATGTTATCCACAAGTTGCTGTCATCCAAACAATCAAATACCTTTGCATGCTCAATAAAGTGCAAATACACATCTTTCTGATATTCCCTGCTTTCAGTCAAGATTCATCTCATCAGCAATGGTATTTCTGGTTTCACGGCATATTTTAAATCCAGCTTGAACATCTGGCAGTTCTCTGTAAAGGTACTGTTTCAACTGTCTCTGGATGATGTTCAACAAGATTTTGCTTAAATGAGATATTAGTGAAATTTTTTACTACTTTTTGCTTTCAGTTAGATCATATCTCTCAGGAACAGGGACAAAAATGGACCTTCCAGTTAGTCATTCAGGTAGCAGCTGTCTTCCAAATTTCCTGGCATAAACTGGTAAGTACATGCAGAAGCACAATTATTTATTGAAACATGTCAGTTGATATTCATTAATTCCTGATGTCTTATTTCTCATCAGTACTTTCAATATGGCTTGAACTTCTCTTTTCATAATCATTAGTTCTCAGTCATATACTTTCTCCTGGAATGGTTCTTTTTAGTATAATGACTAATCAATCCCTTTAGGTATCACGACTCTGTATATTCTGTCCATATTTTTTTTATGCATCCTGTATCGTTCAAGATTTTGTTCATGACATCCTTCAGTATTGCAAGCCAGGGCTTAAATTAGTTTTTTAGTTCCTTCAGCTTAAGAAATGCTAAGTGTCTTCTTGCCTTTTTATCTTCTGATTCCAGCTCTTTGTACATTTCATTGCAATTCTTTAATATTTCTCCTTCAGCGTCCCTTTGAAATCTTTCATTGATCTCCTTTCTTTGTTTTGGCTTCTCATTCTTCTAGCGCTATTTCCAGTTTCTTCTGACATTCACTTTGGTCTTTACTCTTTCTACTGTCTTTGCAATGACCTTTTGCTTTTTTATGGATGATATACTTTTTGTCGTTCCACGTCTCATTTGGTCTTCAATCATTAGCATGAGTCTCAAGGAAAAAGAAGTCAGGATGAAATGTAAGAAGCCAACAATAATAAGGAAAGTTAGTGAATCATATAAGCAGAAATGATAGTGTAGTTAATTATTTTTTCACACTGTTGTAGTTCATGAAATTATTTACATGTAGAACTTTTGTGGAATTGCACTTGTCTCAATTAAAATTGAGAAATGGAGATGACAGACAAAATTTTTATATTATTGTTTTTTGTGGGAGCAAATAGTGATTGTGGTATTATCTGAAAAATAAGAAACAGAAAGAAAATAAACTTCTCTGTAATCTCCAAGTTATTGACTCCTACCCAGTGCATCTAATTTAATTTAATGTGGACCTTCAAGTGATTTTAGGCTATTTAACAATGCAATACTTTTCCTCCCCTTGAGGAAAAATTAATTCTAAAGTGGATAAGACAATATAATCTTTAACATTATTGAAAAGAATATTAACAGAATAATTAGTAAATTAATAATACTTATATACATTAAAATAACTTTTTTGCATAGTTCTTTAGCAATAATTATATTTCATTTTTCTTAGTGCTTAAATAAAATACAATAGTATGGCTAACAAAATCATAATAAACATAATCCTGTGTTGCTTTTTCTTTAAGAAAATAGGAGACAAAATAAAAGTAAAGTACATTTAAATGTAAATAATATAACCCCATAATCTTGTTTCCTACCACAATTACCTTCCATACTTACATAACTAAGAATAAAAATTGGTAAGACATATGTTCCCAACAAGTATGTTTTTATTTCAATGTTGTAAGTAGCATTTTATCTTTAAAAATAGAATCTCACATATGAGAGTTACAAAACATTATTGCTTTTGTGGCTCTGAACTTTCTAGGGCATAATGAGTAGGCAACATTTAAAAGGAGATTTTTAGGTATAAACTCAAGAATCTGAGTTTAGCACCAAAGAACACTGTATTTTGCTCAAGTTTCAAGTAGATTCTTTCACAAAATAAATAGCTGAGGCAGAAATACCATAGTCTTTATTCATGTAGCATATACTATTTAGTATAGCCATATGTAAACTATATGGCAAGATTACAGAATTCAATAAAGTCTAATTTTTTTACTCCTTTCACTAGAGAAAAAAAATGTCAGCATCAGAAACCTAGATGAACTCTTTATTACATCATCATTTTATAACTAAAATATAATAACTTTCAGTTTTTCCATCATCTTTGAACCTCCATCAATAAAATAAGCATCCTTTAAAAAATTATTTCAAGCAAGTACATTTCTAAGAGTTTAGGATATTTCCCCAGCTCAGCATGTGACTTTAATCTTAATGTAGATTTGAGGTTGTAACTCGATGTTATTGAACATCTATAAAAGACACTGTTATTTTGAGTAGTATTGATCTGAATTTAAATTTTACTGGAATCGACAGTGAATTCTTTAAGATAATTTAAATTATATTGTCAATGTTTTAGTCAATATGTTAGTCTGTAGTGAATACACTATAAAGAAGTTATCTTTTAATTGCCACTATCTAAACTACAGTAACTAATACTTAATCTTGTCTTCTGTCATTAGTTTAATATTCTCAGAATTTTCTTAGAGACATCAGCATTCTGTACTCTAAGGACATAGTTCCTTGGACAAGGTTATAGATCATATATTTGTAAATTTATGATAACAACAAGGTATTCTTTGTCTATTATTTTTATTTTCCTCTCACTAGATTTCAGGTTTCTCTCAAATTTTAAGGACCATTACACCCACATGGTCCTTAATATGGTTTTAAATTATTTATTCCCTGTATCTCCATACTTTTACTCACTGAATGTGACTAACTTCCATCTTCCACCCTAAAATGACAATTATAAACTACTTTATGTCTTTTACATTTCTTCATTCCTTTAATAATTCTGTTAAAATAAATAAGCTTACTTTTTTTCCTTCTTGTTGTTAGTATTTTCTTCACTTATGTTCTTGTTCTTATGCACCGTCAAGTCACCTGGGACTCATAGTGACCCTATGTACAACAGTCCTATACCCTTTTCTATCCTGTGCCAACCTCACTGTCTGACACACCTACTCCCATTACCCCAATCACTGACTCAATCTATCTCATTGAAGGTCTGTCCCACCAGTCCCTCAAACATGTTGTCCCTCTCCAAGGACAGATCCCTCCTTGCAACATGCCCAAAGTATGTCAGACAAAGCTCCAGATTCCTTGATTCCAAGGAGCAGCCCAGTTTCATCCTCTCCTGGACAAACTTGTTTGTTCTTCTAGCAGTGCATGGTATATTCAACACTCTTCTCCAGCGCCACAGTTCAATGGCATCAATTCTCTTTCTATTATTCCTAGTCACTGGCCAACTCTGTGATGCATAGCATGCAACTGCGAAGACAATAGTAGCCTGGATCAGGCACATGTAAGTCTCCAGCCTGACGTTGCTGCTCTTCAGTACTCCGGAGAGCTCACTGACAGCTGAGTTTCCCAGTGAAATTCATCTCTTGATTTCCTGGCTACTGGTACCAAGATTGTTTGTTGACTGTGAAGCAAACTAAAACTGTTAGCTATCTCTATCTCTTCACCATCCATACTGATGCTGCCAATTGGCCCAGGGGGGAGGATACTTTAGGGTGCTTTGGGTAGAGTGTTAAATGATCCAAGAAGCATTAAAAGAAGATGGAAGGAGTATACAGAGTCATTGTACCAGATTGGCTGACACAAAAGAATTTCATGAAATAACGAATGAGCGAGAGCCTGTGGTGATGAAGGAGGAGGTTCAAGTTGCTCTGAAAATTTTTCAAGAAACAAGTATCAAGGAGTTGATGGCAAATCAATTGACATGTTTCAACAAACAGATGCTGCCCTGGATGTACTCAATAAGTTATACCAAGAAATTTGGAGGACAGCCAGCTGGCCAATTGACTGGAAGAGGTCAAGATTTGTTCCCATGCCAAAGAAAGGTGATCCAACAGATACTGTCAAACAATATCACTAATATCACATTCAAGAAAGATTCTGCTGAAAATGATCCAAAAATGACTGGAGCAACACATCAACAGAGAACTGCCAGGTGTGCAGGCTGGATTTAGAAGAGGTCATGGTACTAGGGACATTATTGCTAATGTTAGATGGATCTTGACAGAAAGCAGAGTGCACCAGAGGAATGATTATCTGTGCTTCATTGACTATGCAAAGGCTGGGTTTACAAGGGTTCGTGGTACTAGGGATATTGTTGCTGATGTTAGATGGATCTTGGCTGAAAGCAGACAATACCAGAAGAATGTCTATCTGTGTTTCATTGATTATGAAAAGGCATTTGACTGTGTGGATCATAACAAAGTGTGGCTGACTCTGAGAAGAATGGGAATCCCAGAACATTCAATTGTGCTAATGTGAAACCTATACTTGGACCAAGAGGCAGTAGTCAGAACAGAGCAGGGTAACACTGCATGGTTCAAAATTGAGAAGGGTGTACGCCAGGGATGCATCCTGTCTCCATACCTTCTCAACATGTATGCAGAGCAGATTATCCGAGAGGCTGGGCTCTATGAGGAAAATTGTGGCATCAGGATTGGTGGAAGATCTATTAACAACCTGCGTTATGCAGATGACACAACCCTGATTGCTGAAACTGAGGAGGACCTCGTGCACTTGCTGCGAAGGGTCAAGGACTGCAGCCTTCAGTATGGACTGAGGCTCAATGTCAAGAAGACAAAGATTCTCACCACTGGACCAATTGGCAGCGTCAGGATGGATGGCGAAGAGATTGAGATTGTTCACAGCTTCAGTTTGCTAGGCTCCACAGTCAACACTCTTGGCACCAGCAGTCAGGAAATCGAAAAGGGTATCGCGATGGGAAAGTCGGCTGTTAGGAACCTCTCTAAAGTACTCAAGAGCAACAGTGTCTCTCTGGAGACTAAGGTGCGCCTGGTACAGGCCATGGTCTTTGCAATCACTTGTTATGTATCAGAGAGTTGGACAATGACTAGAGAGGACAGAAGGAGAGTGTATGCTTTTGAGCTGTGGTGCTGGATAAGAGTACTGAATGTACCATAGACTGCCAGGAAAACAAACAGATTCATCTTGGAGAGGATTAAACCAAGCTACTCCTTGGAGGCAAGGATTCTGGGGCCTCGTCTGACATACTTTGGACATGTTGCCAGGAGGGACGGGTCCTTGCAGAGGGACATCATGCTTGGGAGGGTGGAAGGACAGCGCAGGAAGGGAAGACCTTCTATGAGATGGATTGATTCGGTGACTGGGGTAATCGGGATGGGTGTGTCAGAGGAAGTGCTGTTGGCGCAGGACAGAGCAGAGTTTAGGGCTGTTGTGCATGGGGTCACTATGAGTCGCAAACAACTCGGGGGCACATAACAACAACAATAGCTAGTAAATAAATTTGTCACAATTTTCAGCCTATGTATATGTCACTTGAAACACATTTCACTAACTTTATTTTAGGTACCCACACACACACACACACACACACACACGCACACTGGCCCTAACCTTATTTCTTCAAGAAATAATGAAACCAAGGTATTGACTACATAATTTAAAGAACAATTTTTTTAAATGTCCTTTAATAGAAACGTATTACATTTCAGACAAGTAAAATTAATTTTAATTAATCTTCTTAATCTAAATTTGGACATGTATCAGATATTATGTAACTTAAGAGTTCTAAATTTCTCTTTGTAAAATGAAAATCTAGTGTTTAGCATTTGCTTTGCTGTGAGCTGTGAAGAGCCAGTGGGAGCGGATCCTCCTCATGGGGACACACTCAGTATCAGGAGCCATGGTTTTGAACATGCCTCTGGACACCATTAATGTTCTTTTGGACACTATTTCATACTTGTTGTGATTTAGTAATATTCTGGGTCTGTCGTGTGCTTTTGAGTTGGACCTGATCATTGAGTGGCTTTTCAGAGGCAATAAATCACACAGAAGGAACTTGCCTATCCTTGTCTCATGGAGCAGCTGGTGGATTTGAACTTTGTCCCTTGTGGCAGATCTGGGGATGCTAAGATTTTTTCTCATATAATTGAGGTAACTTGTGGTTGCTGTGATGCTAAATACTGTGACACTGATGTGTCTATGTGATAATGGTTACCTACAGAGGACAGTGGTGGAGCTCCCCAATCAAAACAAACTTGGAAGCAGGAGTGGCATCCACTTCCGAAACAGCTTGCCCCCAGAAACTCTATGAACTTGGAGAAATGATAAATGTTATACAAGTGCTCAAGTTCATAGAGTCTCTATGAGTCATCTACGGCTCTCTGGCACTCAACAACAACAAGAAAACGTCAAGGTCTTAAAATCTCAATAGTTTTTTCATGATTTCCATATGTCAAACACATCACCTCAAATTGCAACTTTTATGTAGTTATTACAGTGGAAGAACTTAACATTAATAGTTCGTTTGATAATGTATTAATAGTATTGTATAGTTAGAACTATGTTGCTAAGCATAAGATGGTCTGAATGCACTAACATCTCTGAATAAGAAAGATAAACAATATGTCATCCCGTTAAGATTATAGCCTCAGAAGCAAAATTGAAATGCACCATGAGCTAAAACAACCCCATGACAGTGGATTTGAGCATAAAAAGTAAATAAAAACCACCAGAGCTTAATAAACATTAAATGATTAATTAAGGTCCCAGAACTCACTGGAAAGATTAAATGGGTAAACAAAAGAGAAATTTTCTACTGTCTAATTTCTATTAAATCAATGAATAAAATAATGTTTATCAACCACTATAGAATCAATTCTGACTCGTACTTACCATTCATTGGATTTTAAGGGTATGAATCTTTACAGTAGAAGATTGTTCATCTTCTCTTTCAAAGTAGTTAGTGAATTCAAGCTACTGAGATTGATGAGATGTGCAACTCTCAACACAGTTCTTACCAGAACTCCTTAACAAATCATATTGACTAGGTATGCGTATGTTCTTGTATGTGCTGTTGAGTCAGAACCATTCATAGGTGACCCTGAAGCAGGTATTCAGAGGTTGTAAACCACATGAGAGGATATTCTCCAATAGAGCATCTGGCGGATGTAAACCATGTGCCATAGGCTTGAGACCACCCTTTACGTAGGCCACCAGGACTCCCTAGATCAAGTATGTTGTTGTTTAATGCCGTCAAGTCGTAGATGACTCATAGCGACCCTATGAACGAACAGCCTGAGCACTGTTCGTACATAGAGTTTCCGGAGGCAAGCCATTTTGGAAGTGGATGCCACTCCTGCTTCCAGGCTTGATTTAGTCGGGAAGCTCCAGCCAACACTGTCCACCATGGGTGCCCATTACCAAGATTGGCACATCACTGTCACAGGATTCAACATCACAGCAACCACGAGTTACCTCTGTACAGCAACGCACAGACCAGTGCTATACCACCTAGAAGAATGTTTGACAGGAAGACAGGAAGACGTCAAACACATTCCCGGAAAAGCAGTTGGCTCCAAAAGCCTGCCATGATTCCTGCACTCCCACCACCAAGCTCCTGCCTTCTGACAAGGAGAGCCTCCCAGGAGCCTGAGGAGGAGGAGCCAGCCAAACCAGGAACAACATGGCCACTTCTTCCCAGTTGCCTTGGGCTTAAGGCCGCCTCCTTTAAAAATCAGTACCTGAATATATACAACATTTTTTGTATTTTAAATAGTCCTATGCTCATTCAATTTCAGTTTTTGAGTCAATTATTTGAAGCAGCTTACTCATAGAATGATGGTAGAAGCATTAAGTTGCATCCATATGTGATCAATTTTATTTATTTTGCAAGGACACATTTTACTTGCTGACATATTTTCATTAATCTATATATATATTGCTGAACTTTTTGCCAGTTATAGTTTTGTGAAAACCTGTTGGAGGATCTAATATGAGTCAATTATGACTCCAGGGTACATAAGAACATTGAATTACAAGTCTTTTGTGTTATTATGAGCCATCAAGTCAACTACAACTCACAACAGTCCCATGAAAAATATATCTGAACCTTGCCCTATCTTCACAATCACTTGTTTGAACACTACAGTCACAGAGAGTCAATCCATTTTTTAAGGCCTTTCATTGATCCTCACCTTTCTCAGAATGATGTCCTTTTACAAAAACTGGGCCTTCGTGAACAACATACTAAAATAGGTGAGATGAAGTTGCAGTATCTTTGCCTGTAAGGAGCTACTTGGGTTTCACTTCCTTCAAAACAAGCTTACCTGTTCCTTAGAGAGTCCATGGGATTTTAAGAATTTTTCCAATACCACAATACAAAACAATAGTTATTTGGTCATTCTTATTCAGTGTTCATTTATCAGATACAAATTAATAATATCAAGGCTTATATTGCTTTTATGTATATTCTGAGTGACTCAATTAATTTTATAACAACATGTTACTATATAATTGAAGAGGTTGAATGGGTATAGCAAGAGCTCATTAAGTAAGAATTCAGTCTATTGCTACAAATATTTTTATTGAAGTTAAAACCATATGACTTTTTCCTGTGTATATATAAACATTTAAAAACTCCTAAAACCATTAGTTAGTCATTTTAATTTAGAATCTAATAATATCTGGGCACTTTATCCTGCCCTGCATAGCATAAACTTTAATGCAGAGATATTGTATTATGTAACTATTTCTTTAATCAATAACATTTTATGGACCAAACATACTTCCATTTATTATACTCTAACAGGAATGGTTATACTGAGTACTCCCTCCCCCAAATTTGCAAAATATAATTGCATTTTCTTTTTCATATTCCTCCAACTGTCAGTTAAGCATAGACAATTACATTCTTTTTAAAGATTTGTAGCAAGTAGTTCAAGTTGCAATCTTCAACACTACAAACTTTTCCAATAATTGAAAGGCTGAAAATAGCTTAAGAAGTGTTGTCCTTGGGCTATTTATGTCTCTGGCAAAGAAAGTTCATTTAATATAATTACCCATTCTTCATATTTTTACATGGAAAAAGGATATGTCAGTTTCCAAATTATTGTCTCTAGGCAGTAAATAATATATTTCAAGAAGCAAATTTTTCTAAGAGTTTCCAGAGAAGATTTTGAGAGGACTGTTCTATCATAAGCAACCAGCCATACTTAAACATGTCCTTCAGTTAGTCAAATATAAGAAGTTGGCATACTAGTAAATTAATGTAGCTCTGAAACCCCTCTACTGCCAGAATTCAACTTGGAATTTCTTCTTTAATATGCAAAAGATATCTAAACAACTTTAAACTTATAGAAGAAGTTATAGAGACATTTTAACTATAGATAGCACAGAAGTAAAGGAAAATGAATTTTTGGAAAATATGTTTTAAATTAACTTACCCAGTTAATGAGTAATATTTAGAGCAAATTTTTTTAAGTAGGTGAAGTAAATCATGGTTGGTTTGTTTGCTTTAAGGTAATTTAACTAAAAAAAGAAAAGTGCTGTTAAGTATTTATTGACAAAGGGAAGCGAGTGAAGTTATGTAGATAGCATATACAATGACCTGGAGATAGGATTTCTCTTTTCAAATCATAACTTCATCTTACTTGGATCCACAATCAGTACAATTAATACCAGCAGTCAGGAGATCAGAAGACATAATGGGAAAGTTTTAGTCAGGGAACTTGCCAAATTAATGAGGAGTAATGGTGTCAGTTTGAGTGCTAAGGTGCAGCTGATTCAGGACGTAGTCTTTTAAGTTACTCGCTATGCATCTGAGAGCAGGACAATGAATAAGGATGACAGAGGGAAAATTAATGCCTTTGAATTGTGATGCTGGAGAGGAGTACTGAATATTTCATGGACTGCCAAAAGAACAAACAGATATGACTGAAGAAGGTGTAGCCAGAGTGCTCCCTAGAGGCAAAGATGAGGGAGCTTTATCTCACATACTTTAGGCATGTTGCTAGGAGGGGCTATTCTTTGAAGAAGGACATCATGCTAGGGAAGATGATGGAATAGAGAAGGAGAGGAATACCCTCCAACAAGTGGGCTGACACAGTGACTGTAGCAATAGACTTGAGGATGTTGGAGATTGTGAACCTGGCACAAGAAGGAATACAGTTCAGATCTGTTTTTTATAGGATCACTATGAGTCATACTCAACTTGATGGCATCTAACTGCAACATGTCAGTATAAGGACAACTGTAGTCTGTAGAGTCCTTTAGTTAAAAAGTCAAATCTGTGTTGTGTGATGTTGGGAAGGAAGGAAGAGTCTCTGGCCAGGACAGATGGCCGAAACTCCAGATAAGTGCAAGTCTTCCAACGGCCTTTGATTTGGAATAGAGAAAGCTCCCCTGTGTTTGGTTGTACCAGCTTGAGAAAGCTCGCCACCTGGGAAGATGACTGCCACGTCTGTTGAGCTGGGAGTGGTCTGCATGAGGCTGAGGTTCTCCTAACCAATCCACATGTTCCCCTCTGTAAGCCCACCCTATCTGGTCTTCCTGTGTATTTAAGTGTAGTGCAGTCCCAATAAAATTGAGCTGGATTGACTCACTGATCCTCTCCCAGATTGGTGTATCTCCATTGCGCTTGCTCCCATCAGGGTGTCGCTGTAGGTTGCCTGCGAACAAACAGTGACAACTCTGCACATGAGTAGAAGTATGATAATATTAACCTTAAGTCTTTGACTTCAAGTATTTTCATCTTTGTTTAATTTTTTATTACTCTGTTTTATCACCTTTTATAAAGAGTGATCTGTGTCTTTGCCAGTATCATCTAAAACAGATCATTCATTATGCACTAAGCATATCACATCTAAATCAAGAAAGAGTAAGAGCCATGATAGTTGTGTACCACATTATATACATTAGACCATCCAGGAGGCTGGGCTCTGTGAGGAGGAATGTGGTATCAGGAAGCAAGAAGTATGGAGGAAGACTCATTAACAACCTGAATTACGCAGCTGACACAACCTTGCTTGCTGAAACTGAAGAGGAGACCTGAGGCATTGCAGCCTTTAATGTGGATTGAAACTCAAATTCAAGAAAACAAAGATTTTCACCACTGGGCCAACTGGCAGTATCGTAATAGATGGTGAAGAGATTGAGATTATTAAGAAATTCAATTTGCTTGGCTCCACAGTCAACATCCTTGGTACTAGCAGCCAGGAAATCAAACGACAAATCATATCAGAGATATCTGCTGTCACAGACTTCTTCAAAGTACTTAAGAGCAATAATGTCAGTCTGGAGATTGAGGTATACCTGATCCAGGCTATGATCTTCACAATTACTTGCTATGCATCAGGAAGCTGGGTAATGACTAAGGATGATAGAGAAAGAATTGATGCTTTGAGTTATGGTGCTGAAGAAGAATATTGAATATACCATGCACTGCTAAGAGAACAAATGGGTTTTTCCCGGAGAGTGTGAAACCAGGCTGTTCCTTGGAGGCAAAGATTTTGAAGCTCCTTCTGACATACTTTGAGTATATTGCAAGGAAGGACCAGTCCTTGGAGAGGGACATCATGTATTGAGAAGTGGAGGGACAGTGCAGGAGAGGAAGATCCTAGATGAGATGGATTGACTCAATGACTTGGGTAATGGAGGTGAATGTGTCAGACAAAGAAATCATTTCAAAATAGAGTAGGATTCAGGACAGTTGTACATAGAATCACTGTGAGTCACAAGCAACTCAACGGCACATAACAAAAACAATAACATGACAAATGATCAGCATACATAGAAGCAGCAATCAAAAAATAAATTTAAGTAAAGCATTGGGCAAAATGACTGCAAAGGACCACTTTAAACTGTTAAAGAAAAACAATATCACTTTAACAACTAGGAAGAGCTTGGCTCAAATTGTGGTATATTCATTTGAGTCATGTGCATATGAAAGTTGTACAATGAATGAGGAAAAACAAAGAATTGATACTTTTGAGTTTTAGTTTTGGTGAAGAATATTGAATATACCAAAGAACAAGCAAATCTATCTTAGAAGAAGGGCATCCAGGGTGCTTCTGGCAGGCAAAGATGGTAAGACTTTATTTCACATACTTTGGACATATGACTGGGAGATGTCTGTCCCATGAGAAAGATCGTATGTTTGGAAAAGTGGAGTATCAGTGAAAATTAGCAAAGACTTTCAAGGAGATGGATTGATAGAGAGATTCAAGCAAAACGAGTTTAAGCACAGCAAATGTTGTGAGGGTAGTACAGTATCAGGCAGAGTATTGTTCTGTTGTACTGAGGATCACTGGGCTTTGACAGCACCAAACAGTACTATCTATGAAGAACATAGAATGGATATTTTGAGTTTCATATACTCAGGTCCACTTCCTAAACAACATGGCTCTGGAGACTCTATGAACTTTGATAAATGTTGATAGTTGTAGAGGGGCTTCAGGCCTTTTGTTCATAAGGTTGCTATGAGTCATGCTTGACTTGAAGGAAGTCAACAACAACATACTCAGGTCATGAATTATGGATCTTGGTTATCTGAGTGGGATCAATGTCATTAAAAGTTCTCTTATAAGAGAAACCCTTTCTATGCACATGGCTCTGAAAGTGAAGAAGGAAGCACCTGCCCCTCCCAAAACTGAAGCCAAAGCAAAGGCCAAGAAGGCAGCCCTGGAAGGCATCCAAGGCCACAAAAAAAAAAAAAAGATCTGCATGTCACCCACCTTCCAGGGGCCTAAGACACCGAGACTCTGAAGGCAGCCCAAATAACCCCGGAAGAGCACCCCCAGGAGAAACTAGCCTAACCACTATGCCAACATCAAATTTCCCCTGACTACTGAGTCAGCCATGAAAAAGATAGATGATAACAACATACTTGTGTTCATTGCGGATGTCAAGACCAACAAGTACCAAATTAAACAAGCTGTAAAGAAGCTCTGTGACATCAATGTGACTAAGGTCAACACTGTGATGAGGCCTGATGGAGAGAAGAAAAGAAGGCCTGTGTTTGACTTGCTCCTGACTATGATGCTTTGGATGTTACCAACAAAATTTGATTCATCTAAACTCAGTTCAGCTGGCTAATTGTAAATACAAAATTTTCTCATCGTAAAAAAAAAAAGTTTTGCTATAAAACAGAATTATAGGTAAAGATAGATATTAAAACAATCAGAGGTTGGAGTGACAACTTGACTTCCAAGAAATCAAAATGACTTACAGAACCCAACAAAGGAAAGTAAATAGATTGTCCTTTGAAATCTGTAGAAGGAACATATTCCTTAGAATATTTAGATTTTTAGTTCCCTGTTACCAGAAGTACAAAACAACAAATGTGTACTGTTATAAAAGACTATGTGTCCTTTTTTGTTTTATAAGAAGTAGAAAACAAATACAGTAAAAACTTTTATATTTAAAGCAATATTTTCTTGTGATAAAATGGTCCCTTTATCAAAACTTTTTTGATTTCCATTATATTATACTTAAAATGAATTGATGAAAACACTTGATTCTTAAAGTTCATTCTGGTATAGAAATTACTTTATTCTCCATGTGATTCTATGGATTGTATAGATGGTTAAAAATGAGCAAATGAAAGGTTATGACAACAATTGGGACCATAACAAGGGGTTCTGACTTTAAAATGGTAAAAACATATTATCTGCAACAAATTATTGCTAGATCCCCTGAGACTCTAGAATATGGTTACTGATTAACATATCTTCATAAAATATGTAATTATACAAGCAAAAAAAAAAAAACAAGGAAAGCCAGAAACCTGCTGTGACAAAGAGAATCGTGTGTTCAATCAGTTTACATTTAGAATAACAGATTGTGGAACCATGGGTGGGCAAAAAAAATCTCCTCTTGTTATTTTATCTCTAATCTATAATCCATAAAAAGACTAAAATTATTTCCAATCTATCACCTTTTAATTGAGCTGTGAATTTGAATTGTTTCAGAAATAATTAGATGAAATCCATTTATAATGTTATCTAAATGTATAGTTTAAGTGACTAAAATTGCTACTTTAGGGAGCAGTGAACCAAAACCGATGATTTGTGATGATAAATATTGAAAGAGAATCTTCACATCATTAAAAGTAATTTATAACTCTGTAATTATAAAATTATTGTCCTATGGATATCTGGAATGATAAATATTTAAGGAGTGTCTTTGAAGATCTTTTCAGCCTAGAAAATTCTTATATTTTGCCATTTTAAATATGAAAGGACAATTCAACAAACATGGAGATTCACAATTCAAAATCACTGCTATCAAATCAGAACTGAGTCATAGCTGACCCTTCACTGGGTTTTTGGAGATTATAAATTGCATGGGAGGCAATTGTGCAACTTCGATAGAATTGCTGTGTATTTAAATTGCCAGAGAATCATTATCTTTGGGTCAGTAGTTCAACTCCCTATAGCCTGTGCTACTGGAGCTCTCAAACCAAAGCAGAATTAGTATTTCTTCACTAAGCATTGTTGTTGTTGTTGTTAAGTGCCATCGAGTCGCAGGCGACTCATAGCGACCCTATGAAGGAGAGTCCTCAACGCTTGGGTGTCTCTCATCCTCTCTCCAGGTTCATACGATTTCCAGAGGCAAGCTGTTATGGAAGTGGATGCCACTCCTCCTTTCAGTAAGCATTAGTCTACTAATTACTGGTAGTTACTTGTACCAAAATCTCTTTTGAACATGAAAGAGCATAGATATAATAATATGTTCTGAAGTAAATGAAAAGGAAATTAATAAAGGTAATTATGTCCTCATACATCCACTTCCTAAACAACATTCCTCTGAAAACTATGAACTTTGATAAATATCAATAGTTATAGAAAGGTTTAAGGTCTTTTGTTCAGAGGGTCGCTAGGAGTGGTGCTCAAATTGATGACAATCAACAACAACAACAACAATATAAATCCATGTATTTTTTAAAATACATTGATGCTGCTAGCTTAAACTTTGAAGAAATTAGAACCTGCAAATGTACTTAATTGGTTTTTTTAAAAAAAGAATAATGGCAATAGACATTTGTTCTGAAGAGAGATTTAATGATCAAAATACACTTTTCCTTAATAATTGGCTTTTCCAGGAAAAACTTAAGATGAAATTGTTGGTTTAATATACCTCTTGTTATTTTTAAGTGCTATTAAGTCAAGTATGATTTATTGTGACCCTATGAATAACAGATCTGAACTTTGTGCCACCACTATCATCCTTGATACATTGAAATCCATTGTTAGACACTCAGTCTTTCTCACTGGAGATATTCTTATCCTTTGCTGACTCTCCACCTTTCCAAGCATGATGTTCCTTTCCAAGGAATAGCCTTAACTTGAAATAACTTACAAACTTGCTTAAAAAATGAAAAATAAAAACAAAACCCAAACCCAGTAAATAAAGGAGTACAATTTAAAACTTGAGAATGTCAGTTATTTACTCTGCTTGCCTGTATATGTTTTTGTAGAAATATTTTTAAAGTTGGTGATATTAAAGTCATGTTTCAAGCTTTAGTAATAATTGAAATCCCTGAAAATGGCTACATCTGGAAAAACAAACAAACAAAAAAACACACTTAAGAGAACAACTGATTTTTCAGTTATAATACTCTCTAGAAATACCAAATATTGCATGCTCTTGCCAGTAAATTGCCTATATCTACTACATAATTTCATTTCATATTATTTTTAGATGTAGAAAATTAAATTTCTTGAATGTCTAGTGCAAATTCCTATACATGGTGTCATTATGCGCTATTATCAGGATCATAATATTTCAAGCATATATTACAAATAGATCTGAAACTACAGAAAATATATCTGTAAATAGAAGTAGCTCCCTAAAAGGCCTGTTTTTCATTGTTTTTGTTCAAACAGTCTTCTAGGTACTGGTGTGTCCACATGCCATACAGAGGTAACTTGTGGTCACTGTGAAGATGAACTCTGTGACACTGACATGTCAAATGTGATAATGGTTACCCATGATGGACAGTGTTTGGTGGTGCTCCCCGGTTGAAACAAGCTTGGAAGTAGGAGTGGCATCCACTTTGTCAATAGTTTTGCCTCCAGAAACCCTATGAACCTGGAGAAAGGATGAAAGTCACATACACAACTGTCAAAGACTTTCGTTCATAGGGTCGCTATGAGTCACCTACAACTCGACGGCACTTAACAACAACAACAACATAATTTCCTTGGATTGGACTTTCTAATTCTTAAAGACTTAAAGAACATCACTGAGCACAGAGTAAGACTAAGACAGCTCTGAGTAGGTTCCAATTTGACAGCACATAACAACAATAATGGGGTTTGATTTTTACACAAGCATCAGTTAAAAAAAATTGTTGTTTTTAAAGTATTCATACCGAAATTTAATTATACACTTGACATAACCTCCAAACTACTTAGGGAATATATCAAATACAAGGTCTTTTTGATTTTTGATGCAAGATATTTTGGTCTGATTCTTGACAAAAATAGAAATATACAATGTTGAAGTGTTTTACTTCCTTATACCAGTATCCCAATTCTGTTTACCAAATCAACCCAACGGAAAAGAACAAAAAAAGTGAGAGCCAACTGTAGAGATTGTGGCTAATACTCTGCCTCATTATGACATAATAATTTAATTCTTTTCAAAAGTTTGTACTAGTTTCCTATCCCTCATTTCCAAACAATCTTAAACCTGATCCCTTGACACACGAGATCATTCTGAAGGTCAGACTGTAATAGTTAGAAAATCTCTCTCTGTTTTTTTATTGTCAACTAATTGGAAATAAGTCATTGCTGACCCTACTGGGTGTTTCCTAAGTTGTGATTGGAAGAGATCACCCATGCTTGTCCTTTGAACTTGCTGGTAGATTCAAACCACCAGACAGGGACGACCTTTAGGTTCACAGCATAACTTCCTACGGACATAGTTGTCATAGAATATCGAGTCAGAATTGACCCCTAGGTGCTCAGTGAAACTCTTTAAGGACAGAATTCAAAAGTTCAAGTCAAGGAAGCTGTAGAGGCCAGTTCTTAAGGATAGGCTTGCTAATCAAAAGGCAACAACCATCTGCCAGTTCAGATACCCCAGAGGCTTCACCAGGGCATTCACCTCCTGAAGAATTTATAGCCGTGGAAAAACCACTGAAGGGTCAGCCTTGAGTTGGATACAACTTTGATAGAGGCTCCTTTAAATTTTAATCAATCAGGCCAGGACTGAAATGGCAATTAAAAGTTTGTTAAAAACTTGACTGGTGGTCCTTCTGCTCAGTTTATATAGATTCTCATCCTCCTTGTGCTATGGCTTCATATTATTATGTACCATAGAGTCAGAACTGACCCATAGCTGACCCTTCAGGGGATTTTCCAAAGTAGTTAATTACATGGGAGGAGATTGTCGATCATTCTACCACGAAGCAGCTGGTGGCCTCAAACCACGTAACTTGGGGATAGCAGCACAGCTTCTTGCCACTAGGCCTCCAGAGCTCCCTATTTACATTTACATATTAGCAACAATGAATTTCTTTTCTCCTAAAAAAAAAAAAAAAAAGCCTTGTCAATATCCAGACAGAATTCAATTCACTCAAGTTTTTTGTGTCTTCACCTTGTTGTTTTCATTTATTTTGGTTTTATAGGTTTGTAATTTTTTTTAAATCAATGACTCGTATTCATTATATGGGAGAAAGAAACTCCTGTGATTTTTGCATTCTAATCAGAATAGAAAGCCAAATGGCATAAATTTTACCATCTGAATTTTTTGCTTAAGAGGCTAAGTGCTTGGGTTGGATGAATTTTATTTTATAGATTTATCTACTATAAATTGAATTTTTTAAAAATCCCACATTTATGATCAATCATCAAATTATATTTTCTGAACCTAGAATAGAGTAAATGAGAACTATCTTGAAAGAATCTATGATTAGTGGTAATAAAAAATTAACAATTTCATTTATTTTAGCTGTAATACTTAATCTATTGCTGGTTCTTTTCCCATTTTAAACTCTGACTTTTACCTTAATAAAATGAAGTAAAACTTTAGCTTTTAATGTGTTATTTGGGCTTTTTATCAGAGTCTTGCTAATGAGGCACTATGGCTCTGACCAGGTATAATAATATCTTCTATTTCTATTTTTAAAACACCAAATGAAGACAACAGTATATAATTAAGACAAATTACTAAATAAAATATAAATCCTCTGCAGTATATGGTCAAGAATACCAAAATTTCATTTTATTTTTCTTCTTGTAAAAGGACTCAATGGCACATAACAACAACAGCAAAAGGATATACACTAATGTATCCAGATTAGTAAACTAATAAATTTCTGTCCTCAGTCCTATTATAGTTTTAAAAATATTAAGTGTAAACCTTACTAAAAATATACACTTAAATCCATTAAAAGCCATTATACTTTGACCTCACACTGGTTTTCTCATATAATTATCTGCTTACCTTTATAATTTCACTCTATTAGAGATGTAAATGCTTTTTTTTTAGATTTTCCAGTTCCATTAGTATAATAAAGATCCTTGCTGTGATTAAAAGGTGATTTTGCATTCACACTCAAAATTCTTTTCTTACTTAAAATATATTGCTGCTTTCTAAAAACGTAATTGCTTATTGAAGTTATAACAGCTGAATTTTTAATTGAAATAAATACTAGTATAAGAAAATAATGGTAGAAACCATGTTTTCTCAAAACACTGTTTTACATTTAAGTTCTTCAGAATCCTTCTATGATCTAAGACTTCTAATTCAATAGTTCTCACATGATTTCTTTCCAAAGTCCTCTTAACTACTAAAAATTAGAAAAATTACCTAAGTAATCTATTTATTATAAACAAATCTATTGATTTTTTTATATAAGTTACCATATTAGGTTTTAAAAATATTATTTTATCCAAAGATAGCCTTTTCACTTTAAATTTTTCTGATAACATTTTTTTAAAAAGTTGCATTTTCAAACTTTTTTTTCTTTCACTTTACGAAAATTATCTTCTACTCTGTTGAGACAATGGGAGTGGACATTTTATTTCATGTTACAGTGAAACCTGCTAAATTCATAACTGTTTAAGATAAAAACCAATCAAATAAGGAAAATTGACACACACTAACACACAGTAATAAATGCGGTAACCTACACACTGTCAAAGAACCCAGAGAACAAATCAGGTCCAAGTCGCCATTGAGTTCAGGTTGTTACAACTTTCACTTGTGTATTATAAAAATAATTTTGGCAAGACTGATTTGGAAAAGTTTTAGGGAGGGATCTTGAAGTATTATTAAACAACAGTTTCAGTCACTTATCTAAAGTTGACCCAATTAACTCAAATAGGATACAGGAATATATTTTATTACGTGTCTAGTAGTTGTTTGCCATTTGATTCCATAATGTATGTGATATTTCCACTCCAAAAGTGAACCAAATCTATTGCTGTTAAATGGATTCAAACTATGAGAAATTCTATAGGACAAAGCGAACTGTCCTGTCGTATTACCAAGCCTAATTTTTGTCAAAGCAGAGTTCCACATCTCTCTCCTACAGAGGACCTAGTGGATTTGAATGACAGACATTTCACTCAGCAGCAAAGTGCTTAACCGCTATGTATCAAGGACCAGCTCCTCCTGACAACATAGCCAAAGTATGTGAAGCCAAGTTTCGCCATTCTTTCCTCTAAGGAGCATCCTGCATGTACTTCCTCTAAGATAGGTTTACTTGTTCTTCAAGCAGGGTATTCAATGCTCTCCACTATCAACACATTTCAAAGTCATCTATTCTTCTTTCGTCTTCATGATTTAATACCAAATTCACATAGATATGAAGCAGTTGAAAGTGCCGTCTTCATGGGTCAAGCCACTGTAGCTTCTGCTTTCCTGCTTATTATATAGGTAGACACTTATGACTGTTTTCGCTTTTGCATAGACACTCTGCAATATCATTGCTTTACCTTACGCTATCATGTTCTCTTGCTTGACAATTTGCAATAACTTCTTAAATTTTCTCTCTTCCTTTGATCTTGCTCCAGATCAGATTGATTATGCAAAATACTTTTCATAGGCTATTGTGACAAGTACACTCAATTTTATTTTATAGTCTCAAAATATTTAGGTGGGTATAAGTTGCTTAAATAAACATTTAGTACTAAATAAGACTCTGCAATGAATAAATAATCTTTATGTCTGATAAGTTTGTTATTGAATATTGCAAAAAAATTCATTAGTGAAATGATTATCTGATTGCAAACATCATTTATCCTAAAGCAATATGTGCAAATCCCTTAGTTCTCTCATCTTGTTCTCTCAGTTTCCTTTTCATCACAACTACATTCCCTTATTTTTCCAGAAACTCAAAACACCTTCCATGTACATTTCAAACAGACTTTTCAATGTGTTTACTATGTGTTCATTGCTATGCTAGATTAGACATAAAACAGTGATTAAGCTATGGTCTGACTTTTGAGGTACCTATTGTGGTCTTCTTCCTAATTTTATCTCTGACAAATTATTATTTTGTCTCAGAAGTGCCTTCCCTTTAGAAGGTTTTTATTATTTTTTCGGACACCTTTCTTTCTCTTGTGACCATGATGTATCTTTAAATCCATCCATAATGTATCCATTTAAATGTTTAAGTGTCTAACTTGTCATCCTTTGGATTTGAACATCACTTACTATGTGTATGCTGATACTTATTACACACCACTCAGTGAATTAACACTGAATATGAGGGTCAATATTTTTAAAAATATATTTGCATATTTACAATGAATTTATTTTTAATCATGTTAAAGTTGCTTGACTCTGTTAATAAAGGCAAGATTTCATAAAAATGTCTCATCAATTAAAAGGATAATAAATTAGCAAATCTTCCCAGTTCTAAAACTTATTATATTTGAAGGAAATGAAAATTCATCTGTTTGTACTGTTCATTTTAAAGACATGGAAGAGAAAGAAGCAAAATAAAAGTAAGACATAAAACTGATATTTCCTGCCATCCATGACAACCAGGCTTTATTTAATAAGGGATATTCCTTTGGAATTAATATGTCTCTCTTTACATAAAGAACAATTTTCTTTTCCTAAGTCCTTTAGTCCATGGTAGAAAAATAAATAAGTAAAAGAAAAATAACAAAGAAAACATTGTGAAATGTTTATTACTATGGTTACCTAGGGAATAATATAGCAGTTCACAATGATGATCCATCCACATAAAGCAATTTTTAAGGAATCAGAATTACCATCATGCATAATTAATATGTGCCCACTATGAAAATTGGGCCCTGCTTTCCTTTTCATCACGAAGCTAAAATAATTTTTGTTCCAATAAATGGAAAAGCCAATTCAAACTAATTTAAACAATAAAAGGAACATATTGACTTATATAATTAAAAATTGGACCTACAGTTTGCTTAAGGCTCTATAATGGTTTGTTTAAAATTCCCTAAGTTTGTGATCCCCTTGTTTCAACTACCTTGTCAAATTGGCTTTTTCCACTTTAGCAAATTGTTTTAGTATTCACAGGTCTCAAATTAACAGGCCACTTTGTCCAAAGAAAACTTTGCATTGAATGAACTATGGTTGGCTTAATCTCTGAGCAAAGTGATACCATACATTAATTGCTTCAGGCTTAGTTTATCAGCTACAGTAGGAAATAGTGGATTTGATGTTTAGCACAAACTATGAGATAAAAAGAAAATTATCTAAATTAACTTTACAAAAAAAACCATGGTTTCTCATCTTTTCAGTTAGAATAATTCACCAGTAATACGTGTTTACATTAAAATACATTAGCATATTTTGATCACTATCTTCCTCAACCCCTCTGTCAGCTCTCGTTGATTGAATTATTCACAATGGCATGTAGAAATACTGCAAATCACTTTTACATTTGAAAATGAAACCCCCCCCAAAACCCTTTCTTTTAATTTCCTTCTCCCCTTGAGCCATTCTTTTTTTTATTTGACAAGAAACTCCTCTAAATAATTATTTATACACACATTTTTTTTAATTTTCTACTAGTTTATTTGTAAAATATGAATACATTGTTTTCAAGAACAAATTCTTTCAATTTCCCTCACGCCCCCCCCCCAATTATCACATTTCACAACCCCATGATTAATCCCTCCCTCCTTCTGCACATCCTCATCCCTCTGCTTCCAACCCCTCCCACTCCTCTTGGGTCCTAATACTCATTCTACAATAATGTTTTCATACAATATTTATCCTTGTGGGACTGAGTGTTCACTCACCATAATGCTCTCCAGTCCCTCTCAAGGTAGATAATAATTTACAAAGTTATTGCTCTTGGGTTCTGCATGATATCCCATTGTACCATAATTTCTCAATCCATTCTTTTGTGGTTGGACATTTGGGCTGTTTCCATGTTCTTGCTATGGTGAATAACACTGCTATTAACACTGGTGTACAAATCTCAGTTTGTGCTTCAGTTCTCGTTTTCTCAGGGTATAGTCCAAGTAGTGTAATAGCTGGGTCATATGGAAATTCTATGTTCAGCATTATACACATAATAAACTTATTTTTTAACCATTATCTGTATTAATTTTAACAGCATTTTTATCCTACTTATACTACACACACTAGTAAAGTACAGTTTTTAAAATACAATGGTCCCTTTTTATTCAACCTCTTATTTAACCTACTTCTACTTGATCCCTT
>NW_006399758.1:30402966-30419625 GCF_000299155.1 Elephantulus edwardii | reverse complement strand
TTTTATTTTTTATATATATAACATTTTTGCTTCCAGGACTTAGTATTTTGAATCTTTAAAAGTGTGAGAGTACTAGTAATAACATCATAAAAACCTGTCTAATTCCAGAGCAGATAATATCAGTCCAAGATCAATATCTGTATGTACAGTTCTCTCTCCACTCTATGACTTTTTAACCAATTTGGACACTAATTGTCTTTCCTTTGGAATTCTCTACTTCTCTCCTGGTTTTGAAATTATATTGCAGTGGCCACACAGAACATACAATTTGATGTAAGTGGTTTATTCATAGAGTAATAAAATATAACTCAAGATTGGGTCAGTCAGGATTAGGTACTATGTAGATAAAATCTCCCTCAGTGGAGGGCAACTGTCTCACTTCTTTTGTCCATATAGACCTCCTCTTAGTTTACTCAGGACAGAATTTTCTTGACTACCATGAGAACAAACTCCTCCTTTTCCCATCAAGACATACTTCTTTTGGCTCTACGTGGGTCACTTTTTGTTACCTTCATATTTACAATGTTATAACCCTTGATTATGTTATAACTCTTGCCTCTATTCTCATAGTTTCTCTTTTACACTTCTTTTCTCTATGCTCCCTAATGCTTTTTATCCTGTTTCTATCTGCAGAACCTGTTTGTGTTGTTGTTGTTGTTGTTTTCCATTTCAAAGTGTAACGCATTCTAAAGGGCCACCAGCTGACCAAAACTTTCTCTGCTACAGACATAATTCAAACAATCTATTCATCAATTTCTGCAAGGCAGGTTGCTGATAAAAATATATTAAACCAAGTTGTTTAATATTTGTCATGGAATTGCCAATAAATCTAGACATAAGTAACAAGCCCTAAAGGGTAGAAAATTAGGGTAAAGGTAACTCTTCAGGGTGCCATTTTTCAAATAATGAAGACAAAAGTCCTTATAAAAGAGCCAATTTCACCACCATGTGAGTGTACATTTTGCCAACTCACTGGTCATTTATTTTTATACTTCTTAGTTAGAATTCTCTTATCTGAAATGTGCCAGTGCTGATGGTCTCTTTATTGTCCAAGGGTATTACTGGACAGGTCCCATGAGGCAGCAAGTGGAATGAGAACAATAGAATAAAGTAATAAGCTCAGCACTGACAAGCAAGGAACGTTTATCGAACCAAAGGACACCCAGCATGGGATGAGTCTGCTTGTGAGTGAAGCCGACTCCAGAGATGAGAATGAACCTTCCTTTTGCCCTCCTGGGCTCAGTTTGTTATTGGTCACCAACTTGTCAGCTTCAAGTTGGCCTGTTACCAGTGGTCTCCTAATCAACGGGAAACTGTAGGGCTAGTCTGACTGCCTCATTTAATTGTTTTTTTCTCAACCATCTTCTTTGACTTGTTTTTCACAGTGTGTCTGATTTAACCAGAGAATATTAGCTTTTCTTGCCCTTGTCTCTAACAGTATCTACTCTAAAAAAAAAAAAACAAAAAAAACACAAAACAAAACAAAAAAAACAAACCCCAAAGAACAAACAAAAAAAACCAAAAAACCCCACAACAAAAAAAACCCCAAAACCTAACAAAGACCAAAAAAGAAGAAAACAAGAAAGGAAAGCTTTAGATGTTTTCTTTTTTTTTAAAATCTACACCAGTCTTCCAAATCTCATGAAATTTCATACCTCTACATACCATCAAGAAAGCTGTGGTGGCTTATTGGGTAAGGAGTGAGTGGTGCTACCAGTAGAAGAAATAAATACCTAATCCACCAGTCACTCAGTGGGAGAAAAATGAACAATCTTCTCCTGGGAGATTTACGGCCTCTGAAAAGCTGCATGTACATGAGTCAGTTTTGAGTTGACAGCACATAATAAGAAGAGGTAACTTCTGACCTATTCATTGCTGTCAATTCAGAACTACTCATAGCTGATCTTCTAGTGGGGTTTCAGAGGCTGTAAATCACACAGAAAAGTGTCAGTTTTTCTCTCTGGACCAGCTAGTGAGTTTGAATTGCTTTCCTTTGGGTTGACAATTTAACTCCGTAACCACAAGTTCACCAAAGTATGACTGACCTTTAAGGTGATGCACTTCTCACCGTAAAAAAAGCAGTTGGTGAATAGAAATCAAAAGTCTCTGTAAACTTTCATTAAAATCCATTTAAAATTTTAAAAACAAAACAAAAATAACCATTTGGTTCAAATCCACCCATCAATCTCTTGCCAAGTGATTTGTTGTTGAGTACCATCCAATCAGAACCAATTCATTGCTGACCCTTGTGGTGGATTTTCAGTGACAGTTGAATTGCAAGCAGGGAGATTGGTCACTTTTCTCTCATATAATTTAGTTTCCAAAACATCTCTGAAGGGTCAGTTTTGAGTTGGCGCTGGCTCTACACCAATTAGATGTGTTTTGGGGTTGTTGGGGTGTTTTTAAAGTACTATCTGAGGTCTTTGGGTGGTGCAAATGGTTTGTGCTTGACTAATAACCTAGCTTCTTCCTGGAAGAAAGGTCTTGAGGTGTGTTTCTGCAAAGAGGAAGGAAGGAAGGAAGGAAGGAAGGAAGGAAGGAAGGAAGGAAGGAAGGAAGGAAGGAAAGAAAGAAAGAAAGAAAGAAAGAAAGACAAAAACCCATACTACAGAACAATTCTATTTTGTAATGCATGGAGTGCCCATAATTTGGAATTGACTGGATAATAGTGGGATTTTGTTTTTAAAGTACCATATATATGATAAAAATTCCCCACCAAAATAGGTTAATATTTTGATATATTCCCTTTCAAATAGGTTCATGTATTCAGTTATCTATGAGTTACTGGATATGGCCACTTATTAACGTGAAATCTGAAACTTAATATCTGAAAAATATTCTAAATTCACCCCTTTTAATATTTACTCAGAAACACACCTGATGGTACATATTAAAATCAATCTCAATCTTATTTTTTAGTTATTTAAGCCAAGAATGTTCATGTGACGTCTTTTATTCCTTTCTTCCTTTTACACTCCATATCATAAAATCTCTAATTCAGTAGTCTCCTCACTGGATGGTGGTGAAAGAATGATTGTAGTCCTGTCAAGTGGGGAAGGGGGTGTTGGGTAGGGAGAAGGTGCAACCATGAATGAATGGAAATCCAAAGTCTCTGTAAACTTTCACTAAAATTAATTTTTAAAAAGTAAATTGAAAAAAAAGAGGTAAACATCTAAAAAAGTATGCATGCTCTATGCACTTTTTAAACTCATCATTTATTCCCTGCATGTTTCTGACACTTCTGCAGACACAATTCTTTTTACAGCTCTCTAAGGTTTTAATTTAAGTTTTCTTTGAGGATTTTGAAATTTTAGGTTACCTGAAAATGAGATGAATTTTTCCAAAAGAAAACCTACTTTGTATTATCCCCATCCTTTATTCAAATATTGCCCCTGACTCCTCTTCATCTTATAAGTCTCTCCTCTCTAGGTTCTAATGTTTGTGTTTCTTTCTGTATTGCCATAGTATATCACCACAAAACACACTATGTTTCATTTCTCATTAATTTATGTATTTACAATGTGTATTCCCAATAGATTGCAAGTTCTATTTATCCAGAGATCTTTGTCAATTTATAATCATGATTATACTCCCAGTGACTTGATGAAGAGCTCATTATATGCAGATATTCGATAAATATTTGTGTAGTAATTATCTATAAAGAATTTATACAGGTCTCTTACAATAGCAAATGTCTTAAGCTGGGTTCCTTAGACATATGTGATATTTCTTTTATATAATTGCAAGAAAACTAAGAATACAGGTATTAAATTTTTATTTGTATTGTGATTTATTAACAAGTTAAACTTTTTAAAAAGCTAAGAAAGATATCTTTTAAAGTTCAGTTACATTAAAAACTTGCATTATACACATACTAATTCTTAAAATTCTAGCCATGAAGGCATTAAGACAAACTCATCCACTAGCTTCTAGGATTAATTTAAAAAGTCAATAAACATTTTAATGCTTAGTCTCTTTCTCCAAATGATCCAATTGGTAATTTTTGTGTGCTGTCAATCCAGAACTAGCTCATTAATGGCTCTTAAGAGGGTTTTTCAGATGCAGTAAATCACACTGGAGGAATTGCCCATCTTTCTACCACAGAGTACCTGTAGGATTTGAACTGCCTGTGAGTTGACAGCACAACTCTTTACCAGTAAGACATCAGAGCTTAATTTTTATGAATCATGATAAACCTATGTAATTGCTTAGGTTCAAACAACTGCTGTTTACACTTTAGAAAATTAAATGGCATTAACGGATGGTAGTCACAGGAATTGAGCCATGATGCCATTTGCAGCATACACAGACTATTGCAGAAAATGAAGCTCTGGGCACACAACCTAGTCTTCAGTCTTTGTAGAAAGATTACTAAATTCCTTGAAATATATTGTACTTTCTGCAATATCTTGTGGTTTTCACTTTCCAGGAAAAAATGATAAATCTACTGTATATAAATTTCCAGTCTTCTAGTAAATTCAGGCCATAGCCATTAATTAAAGCATGACCCTTTCAGGCTATAAAGTGTAGCATCAACCAAACTGGCAGCAGCTACAGGTGCCTTATTTCTCTTGTTCCAGTAGGTAACAGAAATTTAATTAACCCCATCCACACCTTCACCTGTATGGTTTCATATTTTCCCTATAAAGGACTAAGGTATACACCACACATAAGTATTTGTGTGTGCACAAACACCACCCACACACATATTGTAAGCCACTCAGGTCTATAAGTCAGTAAAACAATTTTATATATGTGATTTTCATGTAGAAAGTATAAAGGCTATACTTTAAATATTTGAAATCTAAACCAAATATGTTTAACACATATGCAATTAATCAATACAGATTAGAGGTTTCTGAGATCAACTTTAAATTTAAATAAATTCTAAATCTTTTAAGTAAAATTTTACTGAATATTTCAAATGAAAAAACACAAATATATCAGTTAGAGATAATTGATTGATACATTTATACTTGATAATTTTTGTCCTACATTTTAAATAGATTCTATTAGTACAGATTTTTGTAACACATTTTTTAATTTCCTCTGAGCCCACTATATTAAAATAACATCTATATGGATGACTTTCATATTTTCATATTAATAAAAGTTTCTTTTTAATCATTAAAAACCAGATATAATTTAACATTAAGAAGTTAAATCCTGGATTTTAGCTTTTCTTGCATATATTTCAGCCTTAAATATGATATTGTAATTGTAGTAAAAATGAACCGTATTAAACTTTGGCCCAGAAATTATGATATTATATAAGTTTATAGGTATTCTTTTTTGCATACAAAATGGTAACATATTAATGATGCATAAGAGAGAAAGGCAGAGAATATCTGTGCCAACAGGTTTTAAATCACCTGCAGTGTTATATTCTTCTCCCTAAAATAGATAGAATATGAATCAGGAATATAGTTCAACACCAAAAAATAATTTTTATCTGGCTCTTAAATTTAACATTAACATTTTAAATCTAGTAACCTTGTTGAATGACTTCTCCAAATCATGAAGGAGAAGCATGTCTAGTACAGTAACGCATATCATGTATGTGTAATTTTTTTAACAATTAAATTTCCAAGTAATTGTATTTTTTACTCTTTGGGAAAATTTTACAACTATGGAGCACTAAGTCAGGTCTATGAACTCTTGTTAGGTGCTGTGGCCGCCTCTCGCTCATAGTGACCCTGTAAACCCTGTGTACAACTGAATGAAACCCTGACTAAGCCTCCACCATTATCACAATCTTTTTGTGCTTAAGCCCATTGTTTCAGTTGTTTTGTCAGTCCAACTTGTTGAGGATCTTCCTCGCTTTTGCTGACCGTCTACTTCTTAAAAATTTTATTTTAATGTTATGGTCTCTTGATAACTTGCTCTATTTGTGAGATTAATATCACTTGCCTCACTCTACGAATTAACTAGACTCTACTGCTTTCAGAAATGGCCAATTCACTCAAAGTGTCAATCCTTAGATAAGAGATGCATCAATATTTAATGCTGGAAAACATGTATTACTGATATTTTTATAGTTGAAAGATTATATTAGTTAATAATCTGATACTGTTTTTATTTTAATCTACGTTTTTCCAGAATGATCAACATTTCACCTACCCTTTCATAGTTTCATTTTTATAATATAGTTTTATCACTTATTTTCTCATTCCCTATGCTTCTGACCTATTCAAAATTTGACACAATCAGAATTTTTCCACATGTGTTTCTCTCTCTCTCTCTCTCTCATACATAACAGAAAATAAGAATAATGATTTTGAAGATAACTGATATTAATTAGTAAATATTGATTGATTCTAGTCTTGCCTGTAGGGAGGTCTGGTGGTCTAATGGTAAAAAAAAAAAAATTCCAAACGAACAACAAAAGTGCTGCAATCTCAAATAAATGGCAGTTTCCTCCTATATGATTAAAGTAGTATTGAAAACCTAGTAGAGTCTCTTTTGACTCGATGGCATATTACAACAATAATCTTGCCTCACACACTAGCTTCCATTGTAATTATAGTCTTGTTTAGATTTTTTAATAAATATTTCCTACACTAGAAAAACCCTCTAAGACTATGTATTTTAGAAAAAAATTACCATAATGATTAGCTCACCACACTGCCATTGACTTGATCTGGACTCTTGAAGATCTTCCTTATATTTCCAAGTAGCCCACCAGACTCTCTTTGTGGGGTGTGGTGGGGTGCAGCTTGCTCCTTTACGGATCACAACCTTGGAAAGCCGTTGAGGCAGTTCTATTCCGTCATACAGGATTTGTGCAAACTGAAATCTACTAGACAGAAAAAGCTTAGTGGTTTTGATTGTTTATTAATTTCATGATAATTATTTAGTTTTGATTTTTAATTAGATAAATAATAGGCTGGAAAACTGTGATGACAAAATTATTATATGCTCACATTTTGACAATATCAAGATAGCTTCTGTATTGTATACTTTTTAAAGAAGAAAAGTTTGAATCACAAAGACTTGTTAGGAGAGTACTAGAATCATCCAATGTTTACTTTAGAGATGATAACTCATAACTCACCTAATTCCCATCAAGTCGGAACTTGTCAGCAGCTGACCTTCCATTGTGTTTCTGAGGTTGTAAATCGGGTAGCAGGAGATTTCCTGTTCTTCTTACTTAGGCTACTGGATTTTATCCCCTAGAGAGGCATGGCCCTTAGGTTAGCAGTGGACTATAGACAATGGTAACAGGTCTGGGAAAAGATTTAACATGATATTGTGGAGGTTGTTCTGGTTATGTACCATTGAGTCAATGCAGACTCACAGATCATTTTCTTGAAGGTTTCCAGAAGTTATAAATTCTAGAGGAGATTGTCCTTATTTCTCTTATGAGGCAACTGGGGATTCAAACTGTATGCCTTTGGGTTGGCAGTGCAAATTCTCAAGAAGTAGATGATGATATAACTGGAGAGAGAATAACTCCTATATTTTGGGCCTAAATACCTGAAGAAATGTGTGTTAACAGAAAGGATGCAGATTATACAGGAAGCAAAATAGGAGCTGGAGAATGTTAGTTTGGATCTGGATAAATTGCAGATTACAGTTGGAAGTCTAAATGATAGTGAGAATAGATATTTCTCCATAAGATTCTTAGGTAAGAAACAAAAGGTTAAGTATGAGGATTCTTCAGTATTATAATAAGAACAGATACACTGAGAGAAACTGAGCAGGAGTGGCTATTGTGGTCAGATTAAAACCAAAAATTTTCCATTGCCTTGGAAACTAAATGAAAATAATGCTTTAAGTTGATATATGTGATTTGTTGTGTGTTGCTGGTAGTTACACAAAATAAAGAATGGGAATTGGCTATTTTGATTTAATATAGGAAACTACTATACAAGAAAACTGGCTGAAAAAAGAGTCTTTGCAGTGGAGAGATGATGTCAAAAAGAATCATTAAACTGATGTCAGGTTAGCTTGCGTGGGGAGAAATGAGTGTAGTCAATTACTGTTTAGGACTGTAGATATGTTTTAGTTTCTAGGTACCATCTAGTCAACTATCACTCATAAGGTCCCTGTGAGCAACAGACTTGAACCCAACTCTATCCTGTGTCTTTCCTCACAGTCTCTGACATGCTCAAGCATGTTGGTATAATGACTGTGTCAACCCATCTTGCTGAAAGTCTTTTTCTCTTTCTCTGACCCGCCATATTTCCCATCATGATGTCTTGTCCTGAGGACTGGCCTTTCATGACAACATCCCCAAATTTCCCAAGAGGAAGTGTCACCATCCTTGTCTCTTAGGAGCACTCTGGTTGTACTTCCTTCAAGATAGACTTGTTTATTCCTTGGGAAGGCCATGAGATATTTGGGATTCTTCTCTAACACCACAAGTCAAAGGTAAAGGGACAGGTTCGTGGTGGTTGAGACTGTCAGATATCTATAAGCACACTTTAGTTAATTTTAATGTGTTGTTTACTTATAGATAAAACTATATGTACTATAATTGAAAAATAAACTACAGGTCTGAATCTTGTGCCATCCTGTGCCATCTTCACTATCTCTGATACACATGAGTCCATTGCTGCAGTCACCACGTCAGTACATCTTGTTTGGAATTTTCCTCTTTCACTGACCCTCCACCTTTCCATCATATCCTTTTCCAGGGAATAGCCTTTTCTAGGAACATGTACTAGGTATTAAAAATAAAGCTTTACCCTCCCTGACTCTAATAAACAAACTTGATGCACCTTTTTCAATGCATACTTGTTTGTTCTTGGAAGTTATCCCTAGTAATTCATGAGATAAGCAGTCCTCTTCTCCAACACCACAACTCAAAGACATCAATTCTTTTTGTCACCCTTACTCATTATGCATGTTGGGAACCACTTATGCCTGGAAGAAATGAGTAAATAAGACACAAGAGACAAACAACTTACAGAGACAAAACAGCACAGGACAGGACAGGACCGGCAAGACAGGACAGAATTGGACCGGCTCTGGGCAGCTGTGCTATCTTTATTTATACCTTTTAGAAACAAAGAGATGGTTCACGGAGATATAGAAACTTTAAGGGTTACATCATAGGGCCCAGGCAGACCGGGTATAAGTAGAAACATAAAGATTCATATAGGGCTCAGGTGGGCTGGGTACATAGTTAGATACGTTCAACCAAGGCTTCTTTGTATTCATAGACTGCTTTTTCTCAGTAAAAGTCTGTGTCTAAAGATGTATGAAAACCGCTTGTCATCTTCCTTCTCAGAGCCCCTTGTGAGCTCTGCTTGCAATCTTCTTTCTGAACACACCTTCTGTGTGCAAGGGACACAGCTATATTCTAAAGATGCAGTCTTTACATTCTATGGTCCTCTACAATGCAGCTCTCAGATTCATAACAAGTGTTTGAAACACCATGGCCTGATTCAGGCACACTTTAGCTTTCAAATAAACATCATTGTTCTTCAATATTTTGGAAAGATCCCTGCCAGCTGGCTTGCCCAAAGCAATGACTCTCTGTCTCCTGCCAGTACTAAAGATATTGATTATTGATCCAAGTAAAATAAATCAGTTTCAGTCTTTTCTCCACATGTCATGATGTTGCCTATTGCCCCAAAAATAAGGACCTTGGATATTCAGAGGTAACCCATATTGGAGGCAGCAAGTACTTCCAGCCCTCCTCACTTTCAGCAAGCAAGATTGTGTCATATGTATAAAGTAGATTGTTTATGAGTCTTCCCCTAATTCTGATGATATATTCTTTTTTTCACTGAGTCCACCTTCACTAATTTTGCTCAGCAAATGATACAACCCTGACATACATTCTTTCTAATTTTAAACTATGCAGTGCTCCTTTAATGAGTTTTGACAACAGCTTGTTTACATAATCAATAAAACTTGGCAGAGGACTACCAGAAGTGCAAGCTGGGTTTAGAAGACGCCACAACACTAGAGATATCATTGCAAATGTCAGATCTTTACTGAAAGCAAAGATTACCAGAAAAACGTCTATCTGTGGTGTTTCATTGACTATGCAAAGGCTTTTTACTGAGTGGATCACAACAAAGTGTGGCTAACCTTGAGAAGAATGGGAATCCCAGAACACCTGAATGTGCTCATGAGAAACATGTACCAGGAGGCTGTCATTACAACAGAGCAAGAAACACTTCATGGTTCAAAATCAGGAAGTGAGTGTGTCAGGGATTCATTCTGTCTCCACAGCTTTTCAATCTATATGTAGAGCAGATCATTCAGGAGGCTGGACTTTTTTTGCAGAGGAATGTAGCATCAGGATTGGAGGAAGACTCATCAACAAGTTGTCTTATGCAGATGACACAAACTTGCTTGCTGAAACTGAAGAGAGCCTAAAGCATTTTCTGAGGAAAGTCAAAGATTGTGGTCTGAAATTTGGAATGTAGCTCAATATCAAGAAAATTAAGATGGTCACCCTTCAGCCAATTGGATATAGGCCTAGTGAAGTACAAAAGATGATTAACAATTTTGGCTTGCTTAGTTTCACAATCAACATGATAGGAAGCAGCAATCAGGAAATCAAAAGATAAATTGCATTAGGAAAATTTGCTGTTAGGGGACCTCTCCAGAGTGCTGAAAAGCAACAGTTTTACTCTAGAGACTAAGGTGTACCTGACCCAGACCATAGTCTTTACAATTATTTTTTTTAACAACTACTTTACAGTTACTTGTTATGCATCAGAGAGCTGGTCAATGACCAAAGAGGAGAGAATAGTAATTGATGCCTTTGAGTTGTGGTGTTAGAGAAGAGTATTTAACATACCATAGACTGCAAAGAGAATAAACAGGTCTATCCTGGAGAGAGTGAAGTCAAGCAGTTCTTAGAGGCAAGGATTTGGAAGTTCCATCTCACATACCTTGTGTATGTAACTTGGAGAAGAACATCATGCCTGGAATGGTAGAGGGATAGTGCAGGACAGGAAGATTCCAGATGAGATTGATTGACACTGTAACTGGGGTAATGAAGGCAGATTAGTCAGAGGCAGTGAGATTGGCCTAGGACAGAGCACGGTACAGAGCCATTGTGCATAACGGCTATATGAGTGAGTCATGGTCAACATAATAACAATACAACAGATATTTTTCTGGTATTCTCTGCTTTCTTCCATGGTCCATTCAATATCAGCTCTCTTGTATCATGGACTTTTCAAAACACAGCTTGAAGTTTCTGGTCAACGTATTGTTATAGCTTTTTAAAAATTATCTTCAGCAATATTTTACTTAGATGTGATATTAATGATATTGTTAAATAATTTTCATATTTTGTTGAATAACCTTTCTTGGAAATGGTAGAAAAACATGGATCTCTTCCAGACAATTATTCTTCAAACTTCCTTGTGTAGACTAATTAGCACATACAGAGTTGTATTTGTTAGTTGAAACATGGCAATTGTTATCCTTCAGTTTCTGGAACATTATTTTTTTCCCCCAATGTCTTCCCTGAAGCTTGAACAAGTTTACAAACTTAAAATTTTATTCCAGATATTGCTGTGGGTCCTGAGACAGTGATTAAAGTATTTTCCTGATTACTCACATTCAGATGGAATTCATCCACATTCAATTAGGAAATAATATTTACATTATGCTTCTGTAAAAGAGTACAAACCTGGAAACCTCTTGTGCCTGTTCTGCTCTCTTCTATGAGTTCGTTATGAGCCAGAATATACTGAATGGCACACTGGGTTTGGTTTTGCTTTTTGGTTGGTTCTGATGTGTTTTTGTCTCTCATGTACTTTATATTTATTATACAACATGCTTTTAATTTCTAAAAGCTATTCATTTTATTAGAATAACTTTATTGTGCATATAAATATTTGAGGTCCCTTGGAGGCATAATTGTTAACTCCTAGGTTACTTATTGAAAGGTGTTCAGAGGGAGAAAGATGTGAAAGTTTGTTCCTATGAAGATATGGCAGGGTTTGTTTTTGTTTGTTACTTGTTGTTGTTTTCATATAAGATCTCAATGAATTGAAATTGACTCAACTATAATATCAACACATAATTGAAGGGAAAGATACCATTAAAGTTGTGAAAAACATCTGACCAAAAATATTTGTCTCTGAAGAAAATTCATTTGTATACAGCCAACCTTTTTCAGAGAAAAGCAATTATTATCCAATGATTATGCCCAACAATGTGAAAGGAACTTTAAAATTGTTTTTGAGTAATCTTGGTCTTTTTCATTGTTAATATTCTACCTCAGATTTAAATTCTAGAGTAAAAATGGCAACAGAAAGTTTTAATAATATTTACAGTCATCACTATTCCTGACTAAAAACTTAATTGAGGGGGAAAAAAAAAAACCCATGAGATGTGTCAATTAACAATAAGTAAATGTTTGCATCAGGACATATGAAACTGAATAAAGAGTCTTTTTGATAGTAAGAGCTGTTAACTTTGTCACCAATAAACACTGTTTGCTATTCAATACAGTAGTTAAATGTGATTGTATCATTTTGAAATATATTCCTGTCTTTGTGTACATTGCTTTTGTTTTCATTTTCAAGAACTAAATGTTGTTTCCATAGCCTTGATTCAATGGCCATTTGTATCTTGTGGTAACAGCTCTTAGAAGCTACAAGTGTATCAAACTGCATGAGAGGTAAACAATTTCTTAATCTAGTACACAGTTCTTTATTTCCAAGGGCAATCAGATAAAAAACTTGTGACCTTCCATTTTATTTTTTTTAAAAAAAATGAACCATGATTGAAACATTTATATATAAAATGTTCTTTAGAAAAGGTCTTGCTGATAACAGAGTTTTAAAAGATTGATGCATAGAATGAAAACTGTTTGACCATCAACACTAAACTGCTTAATGCCTCAGAAAAGAAACCTTTGAAATCACAATAAAAACACAAAACGAAACAAGCAAATGAAAAGTTTTTTTTACATTACATTTAACAAACAAAACATGTTGGTGGGGTATACTTGTTTTTAATATAGTAACTTAATATAGAAATTATATTTCCATGAACTTAACCTCAGAAAAAAAGGTACCATCATGAACAGGAGAAGGGAGAAAATAAAAATTTATGGCTACCATGAGGCACAACTTTAACATTTGGCTGTGACAAGGCTGTTGTGCGTAGGAATAATAATCAGCATACCAGCATACAGAAAGGGTGAGGTTCATGTGGATTTGGATAATTTCCAAGTCTGCGTTACCAGCTGACTTGGGGGGCAGTTTCAGCTTGTGGTGATCTCATGTATTTAAGAGTAGAACAGTGTTCAATGTTGTTTTCAGTAACTGATTTCTCCAAAGTAGATTTTTCCCAAGACATCTTAGTATTGGGCTCTAACAACCTACCTGTAGCCTCCAACTTAATGCTGCCATGTTGGTTAAAATTCAGACTTGGGTTTGCTGCCATGGAGTCAACAACAGACTTGCCCCATAGCTATAGTCATTATGAGTAAAAATTACTACGTCTTTCTCCCTAAGAACGTTAGATTTGTGTTTAATATTTATGCCACCAGTTCTCCTTAGTCATGGCAGAGTTACCAAATTTAGGAAATTGGATTTTGATGCAATAATTGTTAACTGCTTTCATTTGCTTGGTTTCACAATCAACACTCTTGGTGCCAGCAGCCCGGAAATCAAAAGACAAACTGCATTGGGAAAGTCTGCGGTCAGGGTCATCTCCAGAGTACTGAAGAGCAATCATGTCAGTCTGGAGACTAAGGTGAGTCTGATCCAGGCCATGGTCTTCGCAATTACGTGCTATGCATCAGAGAGCTGAATAATGACTAGGCATGATAGGAGGAGAATTGATACCTTTGAGCTGTGGTGCTGGAGAAGAGTATTCAATATACCATGGACTTCTAAGGCAACAAACAGGTTCATCTTGAAGAGGTTCAACAGGGCTGCTCCATGGATGCAAGGATTCTGAGGCTGCATCTGGCGTACTTTGGGCATATTGCAAGGAGGGATCAGTCCTTAGAGAAGATTATGCTTGGGAGGGTGGAGGGACAGCGCAAGAAAGGAAAACCCTGGATGAGATGGATTGACTCAGAGACTAGGCTAATGGTGATAGGTGTGTCAGAGACAATAAAGTTGGCTCAGGATAGAGCAGCGTTCAGAGCTGTTGTATGCAAGATCACTATGATTTGCTGATGACTTGGTGACACGTAACAACACCAACAATATATGATGCATACAGCATTTTTTCCTGTTCAAACTTGTGATTTTAATTGGAAAAGATGAGTAGAAACAGTTACATAGTTAATAGAGATAGGATTGTGCACAGTTGTTGGTGTTGTTTGCCACTGAGTTGGAATAAACTTGTAACTGACCTTAGAGCAGGTTTTAGGAGGCAGTAAATCACACAGGAGGAGAATTGGCCAACTTTCTCTTGGAGAATAGCTGGTGGATCGAACTGCATGCCTTTGGCATGGCGCCGTAACTCTTTACCCACTAGTGAAGCAGATACTGACAATGTGGCTAGAATAGAGCAGTGACATAGCAAACATGAATTGCTTAGGTTTGAGAATGGAATCTATATCTCACACTTTAAAAAGTCATTCCTTTTTCCAGCCACAAAGGTATCATAGCTTCACAAGTTACTCAAAGACCTTTTTATTGTAAAACCTGTGAATGAGTGACAAGAATGATTATCTGTATTTTCATAAATTCACATATTCTAAGACTTCAGGACAAAATTTAACCCTTAAGGACCCACAGTCCCACTGTTTTATAATCTCGTCTAACTTTTTTCTTTCATGCCCAGTGCACAACACATAGCAACCACTCAAGAGTAGTCAGTAATCAAATAATGACAGAAAGGAAAACTCATATGTAAATACAATACAAACTGTCTTACCTATGAAGTTTAAACTATCTCATATTTTTTTTACCTGTGTTTCCTTTGAGGCCTGATGAAAGGGGCAGTCGACGGCTGTTAAGTTGGCTCCAAACTAAGTTACCAAGTTACCCTCTACTGGCTTTCTAAGGCTCTATCTCTTTACAGGAGGAGACTTCTCATCTTTCACTGATTAGCAATTGAGTCCAAGCTATCTGTTTCAGCTAGCAATCTGAAATGTTGTATATGATGCTACCAGGAAAGATTGTTAATTGTTCAACATGTTAAGGCCAGAGATAGTAAAAGTATACAAAACAGCATGCTACTCCAGGATGCAAACAGGTATTTTTACTCCAAGTTCAATATATTTTCCTTATCCCACAGTTCATAAGGAAATATATAATGCAATATATATTTGTATTTCTCTATTTAGAATTTAGAAAAGAAAGTCTTGCATGTCGTCATATGATGTTTTCTATATACCTTCTTCTACTTTCTTTTATAAATTTTACTTTCTTATCAGCTATAAGGGTTAGAAGTTTCCAAAGAAATGGTACAATTGGGAGACAAACTAACCGTGACAGAGATGATAGATAGATAGATAGATAGATAGATAGATAGATAGATAGATAGATAGATAGATGATAGAATAATTATAGAGGTCGATATATCTCTCTCCACTCTGGAAGTTATCTGGATGACTGACATCTTGGCAGTGGTGGCCGTCTCCTCTTGGTGGCAGTCAGGCAAAGGAAGTTTCTGGGGTCCTTTTGTTGTGTGTGACTCTTCTAATTAAGGGCAAAGGCCAAGGTCGGCTTGAGGGTGGGCTGGCCTGAGGCCTGGAGCCTGTGGAGTCTCCCTCCACTTATTAATCTTAGAAGAATATTATTTTAAAGACATAGCAATTATTTGTCTATTTGCTGTACTGAACAACTTGGAATTTCTCTGATATTGAACACTATTCCATAGTCGTAATGGTTATCTGTTATGTACAGTGTTTTGATGAGCTTCTAGATTGATTCATGGTGGGAAGCATGAGTGGCATCGACTCCCTAAACTACATGCTTCTGGAACCTCTTCAATCTCTCTTATAAATGTACAGAAATGATGTTAATTATAGAACAGAGTTCTCATCTTTTGTGCAAAGCTTACTCTGTGTCATATTTGACTCAACAGCATTTAACCACTGCTAAATGAGACCAGTGCTGTTCTATCTGGAAGAACATTCTTCCACTTTGCACATCACTCTTTGTCAATGTGCTATATGAGGTAACCTGGGTTTGCTATGATACTGAACCTGGTGCCATGGGGATATCAAATACCAGAATGGTTTCCCGTAGTGGACAGTGTTTGGTGAAGCTCCCAGTTATAAAACTAATTGTAAAACTGGCTGGGAAGCAGGAGTGGCATCCACTTCCTAAACCACACGCCTCTGGAAACTTTTTGAATGTGGAGAAATAATGATAGCTATTAGGTCTTTTGTTCATAGAGTAGTATGAGTAAACCTCAACTCAACGGCAATAAACAACAGTTATGTATCAAATCTATCTATCTATTATCTATCTATCTATCTATCTATCATCTGTCTATCTTCTGTCTAAGTATCTAAGTGTTGTTTTTTCTTCTATGCCCTTGAGTCACAACAGACCTAACACTAACCTTCCAGTGGATTATCAGAGACTACAAATTGCATTGCACCGCTGGTATTTGACCCTAGGATCTCCTGCTTACTAGACAGGCACTTTAACCAATTGAGCCAAGGCCCGCTACTCATATGCAAATTCAAGCTAAAGCTGAGGAAAATTAAACCAAATCCGAGGCAACCAAAATATGACCTTGAGTCTATCCCACCTGAATTCC
>NW_006399758.1:30382312-30401126 GCF_000299155.1 Elephantulus edwardii | reverse complement strand
GCCCTCTATGAGGTGGATTGATTCAGTGACTGGGATAATTGGGATGGGAGTGTCAGAGACAGTGCGATTGGCACAGGACAGAGCGGAGTTTAGGGTTGTTGTACATAGGGTCGCTATGAGTCGCAGGCGACTCGACGGCACATAACAACAACAACAACAACAACAACATATTGTATGGGAGGTGATTGCCTATATTTCTCCTATGGTGGATTCAAAGTGCCTGCCCTTTGGTTAGCAGCACAAATCCTTAACCAGCAGAAGGAGAAAGTTGAAAATCAAGGCAGGAGTGGCAGTTTCATGTATGAAGGACAGCCTGGAATACTGGAAATAAAGCACCTACCTCAGGCACATAAGGACAAGTATTGCATAAGACCATTATTGTAAAAACAGGATAACCACCAAGATGTGTATGGATATTCAAACAGGGAAGGAGTGGGGTTGAGGAGGGGAGGGGAGATAGGGAGGGAAATCATGGGGTCTCAGGTGGGGACTCACAATGTGCATGGTTGAAACACAATATAAACAAATTATTGTATGAAAAGAAAAAATTCATTTTAAAAAGTAACATCTTACATTTTATTATCTTCAAACCAACTAAGGTATTCAACAATGGTTACAGAGGATGGACAATTTATGCTTTTACCTCCTTTCAGGAACATTATGTGTAGTAAAAACAAACAAACAAACAAACAAAAAACCAAACATTTTTTCCTTTCACATACACACAAAAAGAAGAATTTTATGTTTGGGGAACAATTTAATTTCTTCCTCAATTCAATTAATTTGAATCTTGAGAAAGAATTTAATTTCTCTGGAAGTTGTTTTGCTTTTGATTGGATGAGCTCTTTTCTCTTTCTCCATATAGTATGGAGAATATTCTCCTTTAGGGAAACTCTGGTGGCTTAATCTATAGGGGGTTGCACTGTTAACCCAAAGTTGGGGTTTTTCTGGTGGTTTAAATCCACCAGAGAAAAAAGATTAAAAACATTCTTCCCACAATTTATAGCCTTGGAAACCTGTTGGAGGATCTGACAAAAGTCAGTTCCAACTTGAAGGCAATGAGCTTTAGTTTTTGAGTTGTGAACTTCTTGCAGATATTAATCACATCTAGAAAATACCTTCACAGTAATACTTAGATCCATATTTAGTTAAATAATTGAGTGTTGTTGGTTTGCTCCTGTCAAGTCAGAATTTACTCATAGCTGATCCTACAATGGGTTTCCATAGGGTGTACTTCAAACAGGAGGAGATTGTCCATCTTTTCCCATGAAGCAGCTGGGAGACTCAAACTCCCTGCCTTAGGATAGCAGTGCAACTTCATATCACAAGGCCACATGTTTTGTTGTTGCAGCTAAATGTTGTTGATCCACGCACGACTCATAGCAACCCTATGAACAAAAGAAAACCGTTCTATCCTGCACCATCCTCAAACTTCCTGACCCACGAGAGCCCATTGCAGCAGTCACTGTATCAATCCACCTGACTGAGGGTCTTCCTCTCCTTTGTCAACTCTCTACCCTTCCCAGTATCATGTCCTTCTTCAAGGAATAGCATCTCCTAATACCATGGACAGAGTATGTGAGGCAAAGCCTCATCATTCTTGCATTCAAAGAGCACTCCAGCTGCAACATTTCCAAGACGTATCTGTTTTCTCTCTTGGGTATCCATGGGATGGTCAGTGCTCTTCTCCAACACCACAGCTCAAAGACATCATTTTTTCCCTGTCATCCTTATTGATTGCCCAGCTCTTGGATGCATAGCTAGTACTCAGAAAGACTATGGCCTGAATCAGATGGACCTTAGTCTTCAAACCGGCATATGCACTTCTCAATAATTTGGAGAGGTCCCTAATGTCAGTGCTAGCCACTAGAGCTCTCTAACTGTATGGTATAGCTTCTACATAGGCACTGGTTATTTAGTGGCAGATTTTTTTTCCCCTTTCACACTAGATAGGTAGGATCCATTCCAGCCAGTGCATCTAGTGTGCAGTCATTATATGTATGGACAAGGAATAAATGCCTGAAGATCTGGCTTCCCAAAATCAGTCAGTGCAAACAGTATAGATCACAAATTATTCAATTTGTAAAGAACTGTGTGGATTACTCCTAGCCAGACAACATTTCATTTTGTTCTACAGGGAGTGGTGTTGTGGGGATCAATGTCACAACTAATAGTAGCAATATCATGGCCTCTTCTGTTTACACATAAGACAAACCACACACTAGCCTTACTATAAATGAAGACTGGCATTTGCTGAAGAGAATTAGATAATTTAAGAAAAACTCACTGATTGCCTTGGGAATAAAGATGGCTCATGGAGTGTCTGTTCCAAACTATGGTCTTGGCAGTTGCTTGCTATGCATCAGAGAGCTGGGAAATGACTAAGGATAATAGAAGAAGAATCGATACCATTGAGTTGTAGTCTGTAGAAGAGTATTGAACATACTATGAACTGCAAAGATAACAAAAAGTTTTGTCCTGAATATGATCAAACGAAGTTGCTCCTTGGAGGCAAGAATTTTGAAGCTGGGTTTTACATACTTGGGGCATGTTGACAGGAAGGCCAATCCTAGGAGAAGGACACCATGCTTGGAAGGGTTACGGGACAGTGTAGAAGAGGAAGACCTTGGATGAGGTGGATTGCTTCAGTAGCTGGAGCAATGGGGAAATGAGTGTTTGAGACAATGAAATTGGCTCAAGATAGGGCAGGGTTCAGACCTATTGTACATAAAGCTACTATGAGTCACAAGGGATTTGATGGCACATAACAACAACAACAACAACAACAACATCTGTCTTAGGAAACTGGAAGCACAAGGAGAACAAAAGCTTTTCTTGAGTGGTAAAATTTACAAATTATCAATTTTGAATTATCACAGACATACATGCTCATAGAACTTTCTTGAAGAAACTATCAATAGTTTTGGGATCAAGATTCTTCATGGTAAATAAAATAAGGTATATTTTATTAAAAAGACTTTTCAAATTGCTTCTGTCTGAATTTCCACACAGTCTTTGATCTTTAGAGACATCAAGTAAGACTTAAGGCTTTTACAGAAACTATCAGAATAACTGTGCCTTTCCCAAATGAATGCCTTATGATTTTTTCCTTTCCTCTAGCTCTTGTGGCCTAGTGGCAAAAAGCTACACTGAAATCTCGAAGGCTTATGGTTTGAGACCACCAGCAAATCCATGGGAGAAATATAAGCAAACTTGTCAAGTGATTAACTGCCTTTGAAAACCCACCACAGGGTCAGCTCTGGGTTGGTTCTCACCTCACGGTACACAACAGCAAAGAACTATTCATATGACCTATAAAAAGTTCACTCAAACAATGTGTCTTCAATGGAAATGCAGCCAATACAGGTATCTGTGGGCAGATTGACACTCCATCCTATTTTTCATCTTCACACACTTTCTTATGTGTTATAGTACGAGCAGTTATACATATGTGGTTCAAGGTGGGAAATCTCCTACGATGAGATTCACTTCCTCTGAAAACTCACTGTGGAGTCAGCCATGAGTTTAGTTCAGATTCCGTGGTACATCTTGGAAGCAGGAGTGGCACCTATTTCCACAATATCTTGTCTCTGGAAACCCTATGAACCTGGAGAAAGGACAAAAGTTATACAGAAAGTGTCCAGGACTTTCATTCATAGGGTCTCTATGAATCGCCAGCAACTCGACAACATTTACCAACAACAACAACCACGGTGCATAACAAGAACACATAGAAATTATGGGGGGAAAGCTAGTTTTCCCGCCAAAAGACCAAAAAAATCTTAGCGGAGCTATATTTACTCAGAACTTTCCAGAACTGACAAAATGGACAAAAGAAACCTGAAGTGTGTTATGTCAAGATGTCCATGATAAATATAGAGTGTTGGAAGTAAATGTTGAAAGTTCTAAATCCACCTAATAGAACCTTTCCTTATGAGAACAATTATCCTTAGATTCTAACCTGTCTAATATTTCTCAATATTATCCCTGATTTTTTTTTAATGTATAAGCTTTTGTTTCCCAAAGCTATCATGCTAGCTTTATAGGATTATTATAGAGCTCTCTTCCTTCCCCTATTTTCTGAGATTCGTAATGAATTTAAACCAACTCTTCTCAAAGGAATAACAAAGTAAGTGAAAGAAAATAAATCCACACTATTTTCTGATTCCCTGAATGTGAATCTGTATTACAATGATATGGGATCTACTGGGATGTAATGAATTACATTTTAAATGTCTTATGGCTCTCTGGTGAACTTTAGAGGAAATTGAAAAATTACAGTTGAATTTGTTTTACATAATTCAGGTAAATAGTTTTCTCATTGTTTTTGACTGCTTTCTTATTAGGTTGCCATATATGTTAGTCAGGATTAAATATATATTACTTTACTTTTGAATGAAGCCAAACTACTTTTTATTGAAGGATAATTTAATAGGATAGTAGAATTCCTCTCTATAAAATAAAACTAAGCTTCTAAATTTTCCTGTCATATGATATTTGGTATTTTCAGATCTATTTGCTAGCTCTGCATATATGAGATTTCTGCAGAAGCTATCAAGAAAGAAATAGCGGTGTTAGCGAATTGTAAATCCACTTAAAGGAAATGAACCAGATTTTCTCCTATGTTGCGTTGCAAAAATTCCTCTTCAATGTTCTGTAGAATGCAAACATGACCCAATTCAGATTACTTACTGCACCTAAAGTGACTTTTTCCATAGAGAAAGTGGGTATATGGAATGAACGGAAGAATAATAGATCAAGAAAACAGAAATTGTCATTAGGTGCCATTGAGGCAATAGTGACTCATAGTGAGCCTATGAACATGTCTGAACACTGCCTTTCCTAGTGCCATCCTCACAATCTATGCCTATTGCTTGAACCTACTGTTATTCTCCCTGTGTCAATCTAACTCCTTGAGGGTCATCCTCTCACTGGCATTTTTCAGCATGACATCTTTTTCCAGGGACTGGGAATCCCAGAACATTTGATCATGCTAATGAGAAACCTATACTTGAACCAAGAGGCAGTTGTCAGAACAGAGTAAGGAAACACTGCATGGTTCAAAATTCAGAAGGGCGTATGCTAGGGATATGTCCTGTCTCCATACCTTTCAACCTGTATGCAGAACAGATTATCTGGGAGGCTGGAATCTATGAGGAGAAATATGGGATAAAGATTGGTGGAAGATCTATCAACAATCTGCATTATGCATATGACACAACCCTGCTTGCTGAAACTGAGGAGGACCTGAAGCACTTGCTGCAGAGGGTCAAGGACTGCAGCCTCCAATATGGATTGAGGCTCAATGTAAAGAAGACAAAGATTCTCACCACTGGGCCAATTGGCAGCATCAGGATGGATGGTGAAGAGACTGAGATTGTTCACAGCTGTAGTTTTCTTGGCTCCACAGTCTTGTCACCAGCAGCCAGGAAATTAAAAGACATATTGCCATGGGAAAGTCTGCTGTTAGGGACCTCTCCAAAGTACTGAAGAGCAATGGTGTCTCTCTGGAGACTAAGTTGTGCCTGATACAGGCCATGGTCTTTACAACCACTTGTTATGCATCAGAGAGTTGGACAATGACTAAGGAGGATACCAGGAGAATTGGTGCCTTTGAGCTGTGGTGCTGGAGAATAGTATTGAGGGTACCATGGACGGCTAGGAAAACAAACAGATTCAATGTGGAGAGGGTTAAACCAGGCTGCTCCCTGGAGGTAAAGATTCTGAGGCTTCCTCTGACATATGTTGGACATGTTGTAAGGAGGGACAGGTCCTTGGAGAGGAACATCAGGCTTGGGAGGGTGGAGGAACTGTGCAGAAGAGGAAGGCCTTCTATAAGGTGGATTTATTCAGTGACTGAGGTAATCGGGATGGGTGTATCGGAGACAATGTGATTGGTACAGGACAAGCAGAGTTTAAGGCTGTTGTACATAGGGTCACTATGAGTCGCAAGTGACTTGACGGCATATAACAACAACAACAACAATAACAATCCCTCCTGAAGGGGTCTCTCATGGTTTAGTGGTTTCAGCTTCTCTCTGTGGAAGAAAAATGGGAAATCCTCTCCCAGGTGATTTACTGCCTCTGAAAAATCCACTATCATCTCAGTATATTCATAATTTGTGCTACTGATATTATTAGCTGACCCTATAAGAAGTGCTGAGACAAGGTTTCCCCAAATACTTGATTTGCTTGTAGAACTCCACGATTTCTGACAACAGTTCTGCCTTTTTTCAGTTTCTTAAATCCTCTGTGTCACTTGCGTCATTTACTTGAAGTTTTCCCAGAGACTTAGACCCATCAGAGGAATATCTGAAACCCAGAGTCAGCAATAAATTGATTCTGACTCAATGGTATATAACAACTGTCTTTTTTTATACTATGTTGATAATATGTGAGATATAGTTTTACCATCCTTGCTTCTAAAGAGCACGTTGGTTGCATTTCTACCAAGACTGATTAATTCATTAGGAAGTCCATAGAACAAATAGGCTTCTCCTGAAGAGGGTATAATGAGTTTTCTCATTGGAGGTGAGGATTTTGAAGCTCCCTCTCACTGGATCAGTCCTTGGAGAAGGATATCATGCCTGGAAGAGTAGAGGGTCAGTAAAGAAGAACAATATTGTGGATGATGTGGATTGACACACTGTGGCAATGGAGTCAATTGTATCAGAGATGATGAAGGCGTCACAGGATAGGGCAAGGTTCAGAACCATTGCACATAGTGTTACGATGGGTTGTAGTCAACTCACTGGCATATATCAGTAAAAGTATATGCAATCCTCTTTGCCATCAACACGATTCGAAAGTATCAATTCTTTATTAATATTTTTATTCATTGTTCAACTTTCAGATGCATCAGAAGCAATTGAAAATGACATGGCTTAGGTCTAGCACACTTTAGTCTTCGCCCTAATATCCTTGCCCTTTAGTGTATTGGAGAAGTCCTTGACAGCCGATTTTCACAGTGAAACACAAGTTTTGATTTTTTTTATTATAATTATACTTTTTTTATACTATGGATTATTAAAAGAACAAATAATTCTTTTTTCCCCTTTTTTATTTTTTCCTCACTTTTCTCCCATCCTTGTTATAATTAAATTTTTTTAATTTATGAAATTCGAATACATTGTTTTCCAGAACAGAATCTTCCAATTTCCCTCACCCACCCACATAACAAATTGTACAACCCCCTGACTAATCGCCCCTCTCCCTGCACATCCTTGTCCCTCTACTTACACCCTCCCCTCCACCCTGCTTGGATGCTTATACTCATTCTACAATAAAATTTAATACTGTATTTGTTCTTTTGGGACTGAGTTCATTCAGCATAATGTTCTCCAGGACCTCCCAAGTTAGGTAATAATCTTTTGCTTTCTTGACTGTTCCTACTGTACGAGGACCCAAGTAAAATGAAATAACTTTCAACTTCAATCATTTTTCCGTCCATCAGGATGTTGTCTGTTGGTTGAATGGTGAAGATTTTTGTTTTCTTGTTGTTGAGATATAATCCACTCTGAAGGTTCTAATCTTTCATTTCCTGTAGTACATACACAGGCAAATAGCAATATTAATAGTTTCACTAGCCTTTCTTCATGACTTTTTTGTGTCCTTCATAAAGTTAAGTTTATGAAGTTAAGTTTCAAATTGAAGCCAATGTGCCTTGAAAAGAGAGAGAGCTGAAACATGAATGAGGTTAGATCAATAATTCCATGCTGGCACTGGACATTTCTTGAAGGCAAATGGATCTTGTCTCTTGAAGTTAATCACATGAACTTGGACAAAGGCCGAGGCCATTGGTATAGCAATCATCAGTTATGCTTCTGTCTGCTATAAAGAGTATAGTCAGATTTTTCTCCCTACTCAAATAAATTCTTTTTCACTACTTAAGAAAATATGATTGTAAATAAATTACAGTATAGCCTTTTGTTAGAGAAAGAAAAAAAAACAAGCTAGAAATAAGATATAAAAAATAGTGATTATTCTATTAAGAATAAGAGACTATATTCTCATTATTTTTGCTGTAGGTTCATTTCTATTGGTTTTGGTTATTAAACATATTTACAAGTTGATTTATTTTTCTTAACTCATAGCACAATGTATTAGTTATAAGTTTTATTTTGGGAAGATCGTTTTGGTTCTGTTATTGTGTGCCTTCAAGTTGGAATTGACTCATAGTGGTCTTCTAGTGAGTATACAGAGGCAGTAAATCACACAAGAGGAAGATGTTCATCTTTCTCCTGCAAAACAGTTGGCGGATTTGAATTGTGTGCCTTTGGGGTTACAGCACGCCTTCTTACTGCTATGCCTCCAAGTAAACACCCACAACATTCCATTTTAGAAAGTCACTTATGACCCAATAGATTATTTCTATCTGCTCTTGGACTAAATTGGTTTAAATAGTACTTTAAATATCTAAGAGTCAAATGTTCTATATTAGTTATTAGTATGAATAATATAACGTTCTAATTTTAAAATAATGTGTTTATAATGTGAACAACTCTATTTTAATTATTCAAATGAGGGCCATCCAGATTTAAAAAAATACTATAAATACTCTGAAGTAGTTGTATTTAAATATGCCTTTTCAAATAGATTAAATTGCATATTCAGAAAATGAATTATTAACACCGTGAGCAAATGAAATAATGAGCACATCTTTTTCAATAAGATGGGTATCCGTTTAATATGAAATTAATGGTATTATTTCTGATAATAAGATTTTGGAAGTTGGTTATATATAACAATAAAATACGTATTACAGCATCATCTTCTGTGCTTACAGATATGTTTAGTTCAATGTCAAGAATAGAAGTAGATCCAAACCATTTTTAGAAGTAGCATGTAATTTCTGATGTCATTTGGGGAAACAGAATAGGATGAGAGGTTTATATGGAGGATTTTATTGGGAATTATGATTTTAAATTAGGGTCATTAACAACTTGGATGTCAATATCTTGATATGTTCAAGTAGTATTTGGTAGAACTGTAAGATTTACACATTCTCAGTGAGAAAATCTGTTATTGTCAAATTCTTACAAACATAAAGTTACCAAGAAATAGATCCCTGAGCCTTCTAAATGTGTCCTATGGTAGACTTCATTACTTGTAATATTCATCAGAATTATTTCATCTTGTCATAATCAAATTTTAAAATAGTTTGAATATTTTTAATGGTATCTTCTAATTCCCTGGATGCCAGCCAATACCAAATGATTATAATTACTTGAAATGAGCATTTAAAAGTTGTCAAAGATAAATAACAAAAAGGAGAAAGGAAAGGATGTGCTTGTGTAACAAAAATAACTTAATCCAGATTTCAATAACTTTGAAATTTGCCTAAAAGATTATTGTAAATTTATTATTACAGAGAGTGTTTTGACCCATGATGACCCTCATGATATTAGAGTAAAACGGTACATTTAAAGGGTTTTCAACAATCAGTTTTTAAAAAGCAAATTTCCAGGCTTTTCTGGCAAAATGCCTCTGCGTAGACTCTAACTATTGAACTTTTGGCTATTAACCATGCATGAAACTATTCAGACTGTGCAAGGACTCCAATAAAACGAGTGAGTGGTGATTTTACACACACTGCTGAAGTGTGTAACAGATTGTTAATTTCTTTTCTCTATATTCAAATTTCTTCCTTATATCTGCACTACCTATCCTTCAATTCTTTGAACAAAGGTCACTTAAATCAGGAAGATCTATCCTGAACACAATATTGAAAATGCTATTATCAGCACACTATTCTTTTATGCATTAAAAAAAAATAGCAAAGGACTAAGGAACACTGGTGGAGTAAAGGGAAGAAGTTGTGCTCTCGATCAACAAGAGAGGAGTTTGAATCCATCTGTTTCTCCACAGGAGAAAGATGAGCAACCAATTTCCACATGATTTATGGCCTCTGAAAACCCACTGGAACATCAGCTGTGGGTTGGTTCTGTGTCAACAGTACTGAACAATAACCACAATAGAACATAATAGTATTTTTGGCATCTAAAATATTACATACTTGTTTAGTTATTGCATGCTTTCTCTACCATATTATAAGTGTTATACTAGAAATATTGCCATTTTGTTCACTTTACTTAGAACCACATTGATATACACTAACAGTATAGGAAAATATGTTTAAAGAATAAATATCTGTGAATGAAAAAAGTAACAAGTTTACTTGGATAATGGAGCTAAAAATCGTGTTGCAAGATAGGCTTCTACTTTGTACAAGTGAGAAGGCTGAAAAATGGAATCCTGGTGAGTAATGAAGTCTGCCAAAGGATGAATTTTGAAGTCTAAGTGACCTGTCTCTTCATATCTCTGTTTTTCTCAGAATCTGACTATAATTGGTTCTGATATAAATTATTTGGCAATGAATTATAAGAGCAGTTCAAGTATATCTCAACTTAGATGTTTTTCTCTTGTGAAGGATCTTATTTAAAAGTATGATTTTAGAGTGTAAAAATAACAACTTGAACAGCAACATTTTGGCATATTCATGTGGTATATAATAAAACCACAAGATTTACAGATTTTAAATGAAGAAATTTGCCAATTAATTTTCCCATTTTGATTATTTATTTTTAGCTTGTATTTCTTTTAAAAAGAGTCAATAAAAAGACATAAAAATAAAATCATCACATTAATATATGTTAATAGGCACAGCAAATAGTAAAGGGAAAATGGAAACACTGCTGTTGTCTTTTACTTTAATAATTCTTAGCACATGCACACCGAAATGTAAAATAGCAAAGAGATTAACAAACACACAATGCAGCTCTCCACAGACTATCCTATCAGAGCTCCAAATCTAGCTAAGAATACTTTTAATATTTGATTTTGGAAGTACTATTTCCAACAAGTAGATAAGTCAAACTCTAAGAGGCAATGGTATTACAGGGTATCATTTTTTCAGACATGTTTCTCTGACTTAAGACAAAATAATATCTTTAAGAATTACTATTTTATTTTATTAAAAAAATCTGACGGTTTTTTTAGTTCTGTTTTATGTCTTTTTGATATTTTATTTTACCTCTTTGCAATAAATTCACAGGTCTTACAATATATCAGAGGTTAAAATATAATGTCTTAACTTTTCACAATCAACTCAATATTACTATCAAATTATCCAAAGTAAAAGGGAGAAATCTTAGCCAATTCATCATCTGGTATCCTGGAATGCCTATACAATCTATATACCTCATAAAATATTATTTATACCTCTATATATTGATTAAAAAATTTGACCACCACCAACAAAAAAAAATAAAATAAAAAAGTATTCAGGCCTGAGGGCCACAGATTAAAATCACCCACCTTTGGCTTGGAGCATAGTTTTCTATCTACTAGACCAACAGAGCTTGTTGTTCTTGTCAGGTGCCATCAACCTGTAGACAACTCATAGCAACCTGATGAACAAAAGACCTGAACACTTGTATAACTTTACTAATATCTCCACGTTCAAAAGACAAATTGCTTCGGGAAAGTCTGCTGTCAGACACCTCTCCTGAGTGTAAAGGAGTAACAATGCCAGTCTAGACACTAAAGTGTGCCTCATTCCAAACCATGGTCTTCTGGTACTTGCTATGCATCTGAGAGCTGGACAATGACTAATGATAGGAGAAGAAGAATCTATGCCTTTGAGTTTTGATGTTGGAGAAGTACATTGAACATATCTTGGACTGCCAAGAGAATAAACAATTCTGTCCTAGAAAGAGTGAACTGATTGCACCTTGGAGGCCAGGGTTTTTTTGTTTGTTTTCTTTTTTTTTTTTTTTCTTTCCTTTACTTCTTTTCTGTTCCATTGAATTGGATCCAACTGGCACAGGAGATTATTGCCTCTTCTTCTCCAGCAGAGAATTTGGTGGATTGAAACCTTGTGCTTTGGAATTGTGGTACAGCTTCTACCCACTAGGCCACCAGAGCTCATGGAGTCAAGATTTTAGAGGTTCTGTCTCACACACTTTGAGCATGTTGCCAGGAAGGAGCAGTCCTTGGATAAGGGCATTTTGCTTGGAAGGGTAGACAGTTAAGCACAGAAGACCCTGGAGTGGAATTACTATGGTATAGCATTGGTCTGTCCATTTGCTGTATAGAGATTACTTGAAGTTGCTGTGGTGCTAAATACTGTGATACTGATGTGTCAAATGTGCTAATGGTTACCCATCTTGGACAGTGGTGGAGCTCCTCGATTAAAACAAGCTTGGAAGCAGGAGTGGCATCCACTTCCAAAATAGCTTGTCTCTGGGAACTCTATGAATGTGGAGAAATGACAAGAAGGAATGTGGCATCAGGATTGGTGGAAGAGTCATCAACAACCTGCCTTATACAGATGACACAACCCAGCTTGCTGAAACTGAGGAGGACCTGAGGCACCTGTTGCAGAAGGTCAAAAACTGCCCCTTTCCATATGGATTGAAGCTCAACATAAAGAAAACAAATATTCTCATCACTGGGCCAATTGGAAACATCACTATGCATAGGTGGTGAAGAGATTGAGATAGTTAATGGTTTTAGTTTGCTTGGCTCCACAGTTAATACTCTTGACAAAGTCAGGTGTCAGGGGACCTCTCCAGAGTACTGAAGAGCAACGATGTCAGGCTGGAGACTAAGGTACATTTCATCTTTGTCATAGTCTTCGCAATTGCGTGCCATGTGCTAGAGAGCTGAACAGTGACTAGGGTTGACAGAAAGAGAATTGATGCCTTTTACCTGTGGTGCTGGAGAAGAGTATAGAGTGTTGGATATACCATGGACTGCTAAAAGAACAAACACATTTGTCCTGGAGAGGGTGAAACTGAGCTGTTCTTTGGAGGCAAGGATTCTGAAGCTTTGTCCAACATACTTTGGGGCATGTTGCAAGGAGGGACCAATCCTTGGAGAGGGACATCATGTTTGGGAGAGTGGAAGGAAAGTTCAAGAGAGGAAAACCCTCCGTGAGATGGATTGATTCAGTGATTGGAGTAATAGTGGTAGTTGTGTCAGAGACAATGAGGTTGGCACAGGATAGGTTAGGGTTTAGGACTTTTGTATATAGGGTTGCTATAAGTCATAAGTGACTTGAAGGCACATAATAACAACAACAACATATAAGTGTTCAGGTCTTTCGTTCATAGGGTCACTATGAGTCATCTACGACTCGCTGGCACCTAACAATAACATACATTGATTAGTCATTTTGATTTAAGAGAAATTAAGAGGAAATATTCTTTGATATTTACTCAGATATTTACTGTATTCAATATGACAGGTTTCTTCATCCTTTTTGAAGGTCTGCGTTTCCATGTGATAGTACCTTCTTTCCACCTGAAGAATTTCTTCTACCATTCCTTACAGTGCATTTCTATTGGTTAAAAATTACTTTGCTTTTATTAGGAAAAAAAGAAGAGTTTATATTTGCTTTCATGCTTGAGAGATATCTCCTTGCAATATTGCGTTTCAGGTTCATAGTTGTTTTCTTTCAGCACTGTACAGGTACCGTCTCATTGATTTCTGCCCCAGTAGTCTCTACTGGGGAATCTACAGCATCAATTACTCTTCCCCATGGTTAGGCATCCCTTTCTTTTGATGACCTTTTCCAAGATGTTTTGTTTGACTTTGATTTCAGCACCTTAGCTATTCTGTCCTTGAGTAACTTTTATATTTACTCTGTTGTAGGTCAGTGAACTTGATAGGAGCTCCATGGTGGTAAATGGTTAAATCACTTGGCTATTAAATGAAAGTTAATCAATTTTACTCTCCAGTGCTTTGCTGCGAGCTTGTTCTCCTAGTGGACAAGGAGATGCTATGCCAACCTAAGGGCAGATAGTTCCAATTCACCAATGGTTCTGTTGAAGAAACATGGGTAATATTTTTATTTTTATGCAATTACAGCCTCTGAAACCCCATAAAATGTCAGCTTTGAGTTGGTTGTCACTAGACACCAGGTCACCAATGCTTTGTTGAAGAAATATGTGACAGTTTGTTCTGAAATTATACAGAGGCTTGAAAACTACAGTGTCCTATGAGTTTGAGTTAATTCCAATGCACTGGATTTAGTTTTCTGGGTTTTGAGTTTTTCTAATCTGTAATTTAATGTATTTACTACATTTAATCAGTTTCTGGGCTTTATTTAAAATCTTTCCTCTTCTAATTAAGTTTTTTTAGCATGGTTGCATTTAAGAGAGACTTGTTTGTCCAAACTTATTTTGTAATGTTTTGTCCAAGGTTTGCATCAAGATTTCTGTGAGTATATAAGTGAATTGGAGATCATTTTCTCTTTGCTTATTCTCTGGAAAAACTTATGCATATTGGTTGCTTTATTTCTTCCTTAAGTGTTGAACATTTTTACCAATAAGATCTTCTGGTCCTAGAAATTTCTTTATAGTTTTATATTTAAACTTTGAGATATTTAAGACATATTCTATTTCTTTCATAGGTATTCTCTTTTTTTCTAGGGAAGATTTGGTATAAGTTGCTTTATTTTATAGAAAATAATTTTATCAAATATTTTCTACTTATTTGCTTTAATCCCTTCATTACAACCTTATTAATATGTGTAAGAATTATAGTGATGCCATTAGTAATAGTAATAGTATTCCTAATAATGGTGCTTTAGCATCTTTTACTTTTATCAGTTTTGCTTCTAAATAGGTAGACAATCCTACTGCCATCAAGTTCATTCTGATTCACAACAACTCTATGACACAGAATAGAACTGTCAGTAGTTACAAGGCTATAAATCTTTATAAAAAAAACTCCCTCATTTTTCCCCCATGGCAGATGATATAGGTTGAAATCTCTGACCTTTGGTTTACAATTGGATTTAAGGAATCCAATTTAAAAAATAAAAATTTAAAGAATACACGAAGATTCCTCCTATTTTACTTGAGATCCTGGTTTGTTCATATATTGGTTCCTATTTTCCATTTATTTATGAGAATAATTGTTTCTCTAGGTATATCTTCCTGAAAGGAATTGTGCCAAGAAATCTGAATATCAATACTTATTCTCATTCCAAAAAAAGTAACCTAAAAGAGTGTAGAAATTAGCACTACACATAACAATATCACTAATATCATATACAAGGAAAACCCTGCTGGAGATTATGCAAAAGTGACTGGAGTAGTACATCACATCGACAGAGTACTACCAGAAATGCTAGCTGGGTTTAAAAGAAGTCTTGCCACTAGGGATATCCTTACCAATATTGGATAGATCCTGGCTGAAAGGAGAGAATTCCAGAGAATGTCTACCTGTATTTAATTAACTATACAGAAGTATTTGACTGTGTGGATCACAACAAATTTTGTGGCTCTTCTTGAGAAGACTGGGGATCTCAGAATACTTGACTGTGCTAATGAGAAACCTATACTTGGACCAGGAAACAGCTGTCAGAACAAAGGAAGAAAACACTGCATGATTCAAAATCAAGACAGCAGTGTGTCAGCTATGTATCCTTTCTCTACAACTTCAATCTATATGCAGAATAGTTTTTTTGAGAGGCTGAAATTTATAAAGAGGAATGCAGCATTAGTATTGTAGGAAGACTCATCAACAACTTGAGTTATGTAAATGACACAACGTTGCTTGCTAAAACTGAAGAGGACATAAAATATTTTCTGCAGAAGGTAAAGGACTGTAGCCTTCAATGTGGATTGCAGCTCAACATCAAGTAGACAAAGATTCTCACCACTGGGACAATTATCAGCACTGTGATAGATGGAGAAGAGATTGAGGCTCTTAATAATTACAGCTTGCTCAGCTCCAATTCAACACTCTTGGCACTAGCAGGAAGAAAATCAAAAGACTAATTGCACTGGGAAAAATCTGCTGTTGTTAGGGACCTGTCCATAGTACAATAATATCAGTTTAAAACTAAGGTACATCTGATTCAGGCCATGGCCTTTGCAATTACTATGCATTAGAGAGCTGGACAGTGTCTAAGGATGACAAAATAAGAATAAATGTCTTTTAGTTGTGCTGCTAGGGAAGAGTATAGAACATACCATGGATTGCCAAGAGAACAAACAGGCCTGTCCTGCAGAGGGTGAAATCAATCCTTGAAGGAAAGGATTTTAAAGCTCTGTCTCACATTCTTTGGGCTTGTGACCAGAAGGTACCAGTCCTTGGAGAAGGATGTAATGCTTGCAATAGTGGATAAACAGCCCAGGAGATGGAGGACCTGGATGAGATGGATTGGCATAATATGAGTGTATTGTATAATATAATTGTAATATATAATGTAATGTGAGTGTGAGACTGTCTCAGGTAGAGCAGGGTTCAAAGCTACTGTACAAAGAGTCACTATGAGTGACTATGAGTCACAGGCAACTCAATGACACATACCAACAACAATGCAGAGATTCAGTTTGTTTTGATCGTTTTTATAAGTAATATTTTCATTACCTTTAATTTAAATTATTAATGTTCATTGCATTATCTTCATAGATTCACGGTACACTCAAAAATGCATTTAGGATTATTTTTTATTTGAAGATAGAATTAATTCTTCCTTAAATGTGCTATGGTGAGAGAACATATGTAATTTTACAGTCTTGAATTTTTTTCTATTTCCTTTAAAGAAGTTCCACCACATATTTAATTTTGGAAAGTACTCCTTCCCACCAAACACAAAAGACAAACTATTGTAAAATCTCAAGAAGATTAATTATATATATATATATATATATGTAATTTGTATTTCAAAAATTCTCTATCTAGTAATATAAGACTCAAAAAAAGGAAGAACAAGAGTTTAAACTTATCTACATACAGAAGGAATAAGTACAAAAACAATGACTAAACTACAGTTATGAGGCAAAAGATGTTATAGCAAGAATGGAAACTTGGGATAAAACAACTTATTTTTTTAACTGCGTTACTAAGAAGAAAAGTAGAGAATATGTGTGGTAGACAACAGAATTAAGTATATAAAAGACATTAAGGAATATTAAGGATGCATTTATATATCATATGACTGAAGGAAGTCTAATTTTCAAGCCCTGAAATCAGATCGAATGCTTGTTATTCTTGCAACACTGTGTAATATTATACATTCAGAAATGCGTTGAAAATGATGGGAAAAGAGGAAGTTTTACATAATAAAACAAGAAATAACTTAATTGATCTATTAGTATACCTCTGCTTCTCACAAATGTAGTGGAGCGAAAAGTGGAGAAAGTAGCCGTCATTATTCTCCATTCCTATATGCGATTTACTCTTGCACAGTAGCAACACATTTAATTGGAGTTAAATATCTAGATGATATCTCCTGTAAAATCATTAATATATTTGAGTAAACAAAATTATTATATAAACTTTTCAAGTAACAAAAACCAAACACTGTTTATGTTAAAACCAAACTATGGCTTTTGATACTGATGTAAGGAAGATAATGTTTATTAATTGTCAATATTTACAAATGATGTTTCCACAAATTGTAAATCAAATTTAGTACTTTATAACAAATATAATGTGCACAGCTTGAAATATGTATGCAGCCATATAAATAACTGTGGGAGTCATAAAAGATAGCATCATCTGTAATGTTACAAGGCTGGCAGTTCAAATCTACCAACCATCAGCAGTGGATGTTCTTTTTCTTTTTTTTTCCTTGTGAATAACTGTAGAAGAAATGCTAAATGGAAGATCAAAGAGAAAAAAATAAACATTTTATCTTTTTTTAGTTTCTTTTTAAAAAAATTTATACTGGTTTATTTACAAAGTTCAAATACATGGTTTTTCCACACTAGATCTTTCCCATTTCTTCACCATCACCACCCATCAAATTGTACATTGTACGACCCTGTGATTAACTGCCCTCCACAATTCTCACCCCTTTGCCCTTGGATTCTCATACCTATTCTACAGTAGTAGTTTTATACATTATTTGTCCTTATGGAACTGAGTTAGTTCACTCAGCATAATGCTCTCCAATCCCTCTCAAGTTAGGTAGTAATGTACAAAATCATTTCTCCTGCATACTGCATAGTATTCCATTGTGTGAAGGGACCATCATTTCTCAATTCATTCTGTTGTTGGACATCTGGGCTATTTCCATGTTCTTGTGATGGTGAATAACATTGCTATGAACATTGGTGTACAAGTTTCTGTTTGTGCATCAGTTCCCATTTTCTCAGGGTTTATTTCAAGCTGTGGAATATCTGGGTCATATGGAATGTCTATTTTCAGCTTTTTGAGAAAGCACCAAACTGCCTTCTAGAGTGGCTGCATTATTTTACAATTCCATCAACAATATAGAAGAGTTCCTATCTTGCATATCCTCTCCAACATTTATTGCTTGCTCTCTTGTTAAACTTTGCCACTGCTACTGGAATGAGATGGTATCTCATTGTGGTTATGATTTGCATCTCTCTATTGCCAGTGATTTGGAACATTTCTTCATGTGACTGTTGGTCATTTGAAAATTCTTTCCATGTCTTTTGTCCATTTTGTAATTGAGGTATCAGTCTATTTCTTGTAGAGGCCCAGGAGTATTCTATAAGCTTTCGTTATGAGATTCTTTTCTGAGAAGGTATTGCCAAATGTTTATTCCCAGTCGATAGGTTTTATTTTTACCCTTTTGGAAAAAGTTTTTGATGCACACAGGGATTTAACCTTTAAAAGGTCCCATTTATCATTTTCATCCACTTCAGATTGTGCATTTATAGCTGTATTTAGCAGTCTAGTTATACCATAAACTAGGCCTTCTAAACTTGATCCCAGTTTAAACATATTATCTTGATAAAGAAAGCTGAGAGTATTGAAGCTTACGGTAAGGGTTTTATTATAGCCACACTAAATCATCAAACCCAAGGACTACTTAGCATTAAAT
>NW_006399758.1:30379656-30380955 GCF_000299155.1 Elephantulus edwardii | reverse complement strand
AGACAATGAGATTGGCACAGGATAGAGCACGGTTTAGGGCTGTTGTACATAGGGTCGCTATGAGTCGCAAATGACTCGACAGCACATAACAACAACAACATGCTAAAACTATGAACAAAGAAAGGAATTTACTATGAGCCAAAAATATTGGTCATTTGAAATTAACCAGGGGTCTCTTTGAAGACAAGCATAGTGATCTGCTTTTAAAAGACCCTCATTTGTTATACAATCCCTTCCCAAAGTCCACTCCTCTATGTAGCCTTCATTCTGGACTCATGTCATGACAATAATACCTAATCATATATATCTTTTAAACAGTTCGCTCTCTCGTCTGTTTCAATGCACTATACCTAATATAACAATGAAAGAATTTTTCATTTACTTCTCAAAGAGAAGAACAAAGTGGAGGGGAGGAGTAGGCAGGGAGAAAAGTGCATCAATAAATGAATAGAAACAAAATAAAAATCTATGTAAATTTTCATTAAAATTAATTTAAAAAAGACCCTCATTTGCAAACTCTGTAGGGTAGTCCCAACCTGGACACCTGGTGTTTGTATGAGTCAGAATTTACTCAGTGGAAACTAAGACCCACAACACATTCATATAACATTTGTCCATCAGATTGGTCAATTAATCACAAGTCTTCATTATTTTTTCTTACAGAATATTTCTTTGTACAGCTGTAACAGACATACCATAAGTAGGAGATATTAATAAGAACATTTTCCAACTTTAACAAGTTTTAAAGTTTGAATTCAGAGAGTTTACTTTAGGAGAGGTTTTCTCTGTCAATTTTGGGGGAAATCCCTTGTTTCTTCTTCCCTAAAATTTTTTCTGAGTTGTTCAGTTTTTAAAAATTTCCATGTGGTTTGTATTATCCTGACATTTTTGCTAGCTTGCTAAAATAGCCTGCTAGAACAGTTTATTCTGCTTTTTTTATGTTTCAAACTTAAAAGGCGTACTCTTCAACCTGGATGCAGAACAGATCATTCAGGAGGCTGGGCTTTATGAGGAGAAATGTGGGGTCAAGATTGGTGGAAGATCTATCAACAATCTGCATTATGCATATGACACAACCCTGCTTGCTGAAACTGAGGAGGACCTGAAGCACCTGCTGCAGAGGGTCAAGGACTGTAGCCTCCAATATGATTGAGGCTCAAGGTCAAGAAGACAAAGATTAGATTCTCACCACTGGGCCAATTGGAAGCATCAGGATGGATGGTGAAGAGATTGAGATTGTTCACAGCTTTAGTTTGCTTGGCTCCACAGTCAACACTCTTGACACCAGTAGCCAGGAAA
>NW_006399758.1:30370692-30373631 GCF_000299155.1 Elephantulus edwardii | reverse complement strand
GGAGGAGGGTAGAGAGAATAGTGCAACAATGAATGAATGGAAACCCAAAATCTCTGTAAATGTTTATGAAAATTAATAAAATATAAAAAAAAGAAAATATGAAAGCAGGAAAAAAAAAAAGACAAACATTCTCACCATTCTTGATTCTAAAGTGCACCCTGGTTGCACTTCCTCCAAGACATAAGTTGTTCTTTTGGCAGTCACTTGGAATACTATAGTCAACACTAATACTAATTCTTCCTCTGTCTTCCTTATTCATTTTCCAACTTTCATATACATGCATAGGAACGGAGGGGAACCCACCACAACACACTTCTTGGTAGAGTCACACCTAAATTCATATTTCCAGATAAATTTTGAGAAAACTCAATTTCTCTTCTTCAAAAACACCTATATTTGCTATGTTTTGTTAAATACTGAATATTAAGACAATATGGTAGATTACATAGTAATTGTCTTATGACAAAAAAGCAGTTTATAAATATCTATCAGTAGAATTTTAATCACTGCAAACACTGTGTTTCACCATACCTTCTCGGCAATTTCCTAGAACAAACAAGATAGTTATTAAATAACCAGAAAATCATAAAAGGAAAAAAAAGAGGAATTTTCTTCTTTTCATAGTTTAAAAATGATCTTTTAGAAGCTTTGATAAATATTCCTAAGGCCACATCTTAGGCATTTCCTCAACTAAGACCAAACAAAACAGTATATATATGTATATATAAATATAATTTATTTCCTTTAGAAACTTCATGTGAGAGGAGACCTTTGAGAAGAGGAGAGCTAACAATGGCAGGATTGAGAACTTGGGAAGCCTGGATACACGAGGCTCATGTCATGGGTTAATTGCCTTTGTGAACATTTCAGGAACTGTCTTGATTATTTTGTGTTATTAATCTATATTTTAATCTTTTTAATTCCTCAATATGTTTCTCTGTGTTCTGTGAGCTATTGCATCAGATTTTGGGTGCAGCAAAGAAATAAGATTGGTGTTGAGATGAGTAGAAAGAGGAATGAAATGGTAAGGACATGTCTGACCTCATGGTAATTGGCTTTCTGTTATTGCTACTATTGATGGGGACAGTTCTTCTTTTTGAAGTTGGTAGAGATTAGATGTCATTCTCCTCATGTGGTGCTTGCCCATTTTATAACTTTGGATTTTTAAAAGTTCTAATTTTAGGATAAAAATAAATATAATTTTTAACTTAATCTATTTCATGTACTTTAAGTGATCCAACTAGTGGCTATATCCTATATAGCATCTTTAGTACATGTGTGGTATTCCTATGATTTACAATTGACTTGAAAGTAACTTATAATAATAGCTATGCTAAACATGTGTACCTTCAGCCCAAAAGTTCATTAAGGAATAAAATGAGTAAAGAAATGAAGAAATGTTCAATAATATTTCTTACTGATTTTTCTTTTAATTACTGTGAATCTGTTTTAAAATTGTAATAAAAGTTACATTTATTCCTTTAAAAGGACATAATTTCTATTCAATATCTTCCAGACGTTCTTAAACCATTTTATTGCCTTTCATAGCATTTCATGCATCCAAGTCACCTTTATTCTTTCACCTATTTACACAGGAGCACAATGTTTCACCTGAAACGATGATAATTCAAATGAGTTTTGTTGTAATAATTGCTCAATTGGGAGTCCCAATGGTTGCATGATTTTTTCTGCCTGATAGTTTTCGTGGGTCTTTTCTGTCCATTCATAACAAATAGTTACAATAAAAGGGCTTTGCCAAGGTTGTGCTATTTAATTCTAATTGGCACAGGAGCATCAGCTTTGCCACATTTGGAGGGAGAAAGGAAGATCCTTGGCCTCTGGCCTAATCTACTACGCCTTTGTGAATAAATAAGTTACCTGACAGATTTCTACCTGACTCAACCTATTGTTCTGATCAATAATCTTCAACACCACCACCCCATAGCTTCCATTCCTCTAGTGGGCTAAAGGCTCAGTTCTTAAGTCTCTTCTCAGTACATCTCTTCCAGGGCAGTGTGCTGTGCTAACCACATTTGTGGGGCTATGTTTTATGTTCATCAATCCTCCAGATCCTCTGAGTTCAATGTGGAGAACATTTTCCGTATGACCATAGCGACTTCACTCCATAGACACAGTGATACTGTATGGTCCACTCAGCTGTCAAGACAGCTAGACAAAGGTCAAGGCACATGAAGATTAGGCCAGGGTGCTAGGCTACCACTGATGACTGCTCTACAAAGATCAAATCCAAAACTATGGATAGAAATATAGACCAAAATTCAAAGACATAAAATTATCAGGCTTCTTGATGGAACTATTGAGACTATGGCTCTTATCCATCTTTGAGCCTAGAATTGAATTCTCTCTATGGGAGAACTTTTAGAAAAACCATAGACAGATCCAAAACCTGAAGAACAATATCAGGAGGATACTCTGTCCTTAGAATAATCAACCACATAAAAATCACAAAGGCATCATTTGCTTAGATATAAACCTTAGAACTCAGTAAAGGAGAAGATGGAAGAATGAATGGAAATAAGAACCACAGAGAAATAGTAAGAAGACTGCTGATGTGGTTCAGGGACTCTTATCTAGATAAGGAAGCAATACATGTGTGAGTAGTTGATAGGAATACCGATGTTCTCTCTGCATTTTCACTCAAAAAATTGATAAAGTATTAGATACATTGTACCCCTTGAATACATACTCTGAATGTAAATTTCCTTTGCTGATATCTAAGTATACAATTACTCTTTCTCTCAAAGGATTTCAATCTAGTGCAATGAGTTTTTAGACAAATGTAAAGTTTACAAGAAATCACTTGGGTATTAGTTAAACTATTAAGTTGTGAGATAGAATTTGGAGATATGATACAAATTATTAAGACTTATTTCTTGCAGCTATGTTGGAATGCTTCCTATTCTTAGTGTGTGTAGCAA
>NW_006399758.1:30367083-30370592 GCF_000299155.1 Elephantulus edwardii | reverse complement strand
AATGACCAAGGAGGATAGAAGGAGAATTGATGCCTTTGAGCTGTGGTGCTGGAGAAGAGTATTGAGAGTACCATGGACTGCTAGGAAAACAAACAGATTCGTCCTGGAAAGGGTTAAACCGGGTGGCTCTTTGGAGGCAAAGATTCTGAGGCTCCATCTAACATACTTTGAACATATTGTAAGAAGAGACCGGTCCTTGGAGAAGAACATCATGCTTGGGAGGGTGGAGGGCAGACGCAGGAGAGGAAGGCCCTCTTTGAGGTGGATTGATTCAGTGACTGGTGTAATCGGGATGGGAGTGTCGGAGACAGTACGATTGGCACAAGACAGAGCTGATTAGGGCTGTTGTACATAGGGTCGCTATGAGTCGCAAGTTACTCGACGGCATGTAACAATGATGACGACAACAACAACAACTATGCTTATGATTTCAATAACAATTTTTTTAAGAAACACTGCAAACCTTTGAAACATTGCTGGGTAAGAACATACAAGTAATATATGCAGACTAATATTGATGGGATTTGCTATTATTGTCAAACTGCTAGACTTAAATTGGACAAATTTTGAAGCATAGTGTTGGAATCTCACTACTAGCAAGACAGAAGAAGCAGAGAATACTGTGCTTGTCATTTGGGACCAGAGAAATTTCTAGTCCAGACAGATGGACTGAATTTGAGTTATTATAGCGGAGACAGTCCTTACCAGATCTGCAACCCCACAGAGCCAGTGCCAAAGGCAACATCTTTTGCCCACACCTGCTTGATGACGTGGGTATAGGGGTGGGGGTGGGAGGCTGCCATAATTGGTAGGACTAAACAATTTAATTGTGCTTTGATCTACCATCAACACCCAAGCAAGCAACAGACAAGAGATCAAAAAACATGTTTCATTGGGAAAAATTTACTGTCAAGGCCCTCTCCAAAGTACTAAAGAACAAGAATGTTAAAGACTTAAAGTGTGCCTGATCCAAGTTGGACAGTGACTAAGGATGATAGGAGAATTGATGTCTTTGACTTGTAATATCGCAGGAAATACTGAATTACCTGTGGCCTTCGAAAAGAACAAACAATCTGTCTTGGAGGAATGTCACAGCATGCTCCTTAGAGGGACAGTTTGTCTCAGATACTTTGAGCATGTTGTCAGCAGGGATCAATTCTTGGAAAAGGACATCATGCTGGGAAAGGTAGACCGAGGAAGAGAGGAAAACCTCCAATGAGATAGATTGACACAGTGAGTATAACAGTAGATGAGCAGATCAGAGATGTGAAGGGGTGGTGAAGGACAGGGCAGGGCAAGACTAAGATCTGCTGTTCAAAGGGTAGTTATTAGTCATCTGGAGAGCAATAACACCTCGTAACAAGTAGGGGGGAGGAGGGCAGGCAGGGAATCTCATCCTATAGCATTTGCAGCTTCTTGAAAAATGCTGGAGTTATTTCACTCAGCATAATGTCCTCCAGGGTCACCCATTTTGAATAATACTGCATGAGTTCCTTGTTTTTCAATTTAGCATAATATTCCATTGTGTGAATATACCACAGCTTCTCTAACCATTCATTTGTTGATGGGCACTTAACATTATAATAATCATAAGAGCCTGGAATGAAGGTTGCAGAGTGGAGTATACTCTGGGATGGGGGTGTGGGTGTGGGGGGGAGGGGGGATAGTGTACCAATATGAAGGAGTTTTTCTTTTGCTTTTCAAGGAGAGGACAAACTGGGGGTGCAGATGGGCAGGGAGAAAAGTGCAACAATGAATGAATGGAAGTCTAAAATCTCTGTAGACGTTCATTGAAATTAAAAAACAAAAAAGGAAATGCTGAAGTAACAGCTGTGAATAGTTTGGTACTGACTTAATGACAAGGAATTTTTTTCTCCTTTTTTTAAATTTGAAAAGAACTTTGTAATACTGATCTAAAGTGACAAGACTGAAGATGAAAGGGCTTTTAAAGCATATTTGATATATATATACTGATGGTAGAATAGAATCCTGTTTTCAAATCTGGACTGTTTCAAACACATTAATTTACTGACTCTTCTCTGACCCTAGCGGGTGTTTTGAGGCTATAAATCACACAGGAGACCATTATTCATATTTTTTCTGCAATATTTATGGCTAATTTGAAACATCAGAAAGACACCGCTTTTCAGTAGTAGCACAGCTACCTACAGACTAAGCCACCAATGCTCCTTCTTGATAAAACTCCAAACCATGAACATAAGCTATGAGTTCTGTGTTGCCATTGGAAGAGATTCAAGAAGCAGAGCATGAAGAAAACTAGGAGAAACAGAAGGCACTATAATTAGTAAAATGTACTGGAGTGAGAGGACAGGTCTGCCTCGTGGGAATCTACTTGTGTGGATGATGTACAGTTGGTGGAGATTATAAACTAGTCACTTAGGTCATCAATCACACTCTTTTTACAACTGTAAAAAAATATTGAAAATCATACCTTAGGATATTCTTATCTATCCTGAGACCTCAATGGCTGTGAAAATCTATATGTTAAGTGAGATAACTAAAAATAGCATATTAAATACGTATATATAAATATAATGAATATTTTTGTTGTTAAGTACTATTGAGCCAAGTACAACTCATAGAAACTCTGAACATAGATGTGAACCCTGCCCTATCCTGTGGCCCTCTCATCTCTGCCACACTTGAGACAGTTTTTGCAATCATTGTGCCACTCTATTTCAATAAAGGTCTTCCCTTCCTTTGCCGACCCTCAACTTTTCAGGGCATGATGTCTTACTCCAAGGACATTTCCTTTCTAACAACATGCCCAAAGTATGTGAGATCAAGTTTCATCCTCCTTCCCTCTAAGGAACATTCTAGCTACACCCTCTCCAAGACATAGTTGTTCATTCTTTTAGCAGTCCATGGCATATTTAGTGCTCTTCTCGAGCACCACAACTCAAAGGCACCAATTCTTCTTCTGGAGTCTCTATTCATTAACTCTCAGATGCATAGCCAAGGAATTGAACATATCATGGGTTGGATTGTAATCAATCACATCTTAATCTTAAATTTACATCCTTGGTCTTCAGCACTTTAGAGAGGTCCCTGACTTCAGACTTTTCCAATGTAATATGACTTTTGAATTCTTGAAGACTGGCACCAAGGTTGTTTACTGTAAATCTGAATAAGATGAATAAGATGAAATCATCAAAGACTACAGCCTTCACTATGGATTATATATCAACATCAAGAAAACAAAAATCTTCATCATTGGTACACTGGTTAACATCATGGTAGACTGAGAAAATATAGAAGTTGTTAATTTCATTTTACTTGGATCCAAAATTGACAAGATTAATATTGTAATATTATATTAAATTATTGCTAGTATAACACATGCTGCAAAAAGTTAAGGACTGTAGTCTTCAATGTGGATTGAAGCTCGACATCAAAAAGACAAAATTTTTCCAATTTTGCCAACACCATTTGTTAAAAAGGCTGTCGTTCCCCCACTTCACTGATTTCATCTCCTTGTCAAAGATCAG
>NW_006399758.1:30340024-30363411 GCF_000299155.1 Elephantulus edwardii | reverse complement strand
TGTGAGATAGAATTTGGAGATATGATACAAATTATTAAGACTTATTTCTTGCAGCTATGTTGGAATGCTTCCTATTCTTAGTGTGTGTAGCAAATTTGAGAGTTTCTCAATAGTGAGAAAAATTAGGCAGACTGACATTCATATTTTGTTTGGAGTTTAACTGAAGCTTGAAATTTAATCAGAATTTTGAGCTTTTTATTCCCTGTGAATAGGGAAATAGTTTTTACAAATATCTTATGAATGGAAGTAGTCAAGGTTCATGTAGCTCTATTATTAAACTCTATCTTTGGCAGGATTTTTAGCCAATTTTAATTCATGAAATTCTATGTTTGACTTCTACAATCTTATACTTTAGTTTTAGAAGCAATCCACTAATTTATAATATTAAAAAGTCATTGGACATAAAAACTAGCATTCTTGGAATGCAGAAGAAGACAGAACAAGGTGTATACAATTGCTAACTTCTGACGGATTTTCATTGAAGGAAGAAAATACAGAAAGATGTTCATCCTTGTTTTATTGACTTGTAAATTAATTTTATTGAAAGAATCATAATAAATGATGGATAATATTGGGAAAATTATGGCTTCGAGAACCCCTACTTGCACTCTTGTGTAACCTGTACACAAAACGGTAATTGTTCCAATAGAATAAAGAGATAAGCAAAAACATAAACTCACTTTCATCACATTGGTTACAACTCATAATAATCCTTCATTAGGTTTTTGAAGTTGTAAATAGTAATGGTTGGAGACTACTCTTCTTTATCCAAGGAGCTACTGGTTAATTTGAACCACTTGTAATGTGTAGCCTTTACAGCCTATACAAGCAGAGCTTCTAAGAAGATATGTAGTGTTTTAAAATTGGGGAAGTTGTGTGTTAAAGTTCAAATCTTTTATCTTAATTACGCATGCTATAGAATGAAGTTGTTAACAATTACAGCTTGCTTGGCTCCACAATCAACACTCTTGGCACCAGCAGTCAGGAATTTAAAAGAAAATTACACTGGGAAAATGTGCTGTTGGGGACCTCTCTAGAGTACTGAGAAGCAACTATCAGTCTAGAGACTAAGGTATATCTGATCCAGGCCATGTTCTTTGTAATTACTTGCTATACATCAGAAAACTGATTAACAACAAAGGATGACAGAAGAAGAATCAATGCGTCTCAGTTGTGGTTCTGGAGAAGAGTCTTAAATATACCATGGACTGTCAAGAAAATAAAAAAAATAAGTCTGTCTTAGGCAAAGTTAACCAAATATCTCCTTGGAGACTTAAGATTATGAAACACTGTGTCACATACTTTGGGCACGTGGCCAGGAGGGACCAGTCTTTAGAGAATGTCAACATGCTCAGAAGGGTGGAAGGACAGTGCAGGAGAGGAAGACCCTACATGAGATGGATTGACACAGTAACTGGGGTAATGAGGGTAGGTGTGTTGGAGTCGGTGAGACTGGTTCGGAATAAGGCAGCCTTCAAACTGTTGTACATAGATTTGCTACGAGTCCTGAGTGGCACAATGACACATAACAACAACTTGTAGTACAATAAGAAAAATACATTAAAAACCCTGTGAAGTTGGAATATGCAAAATATAGCAAGGCATCAAAAGTGAAGGAAGGATTATTATGAACTTGTGATCTGCACATGACACACCAATTTATAAGTCCTGCTGTAAGTGCAGAAAGTTTGTAGCACTAAATGATGAAGATTCAAAAACTAATTTATGGCATTTTTAATTGTCTGATACACATAAACACTGGATAATGAATGACTGAAGAGTAATGGATGACTTTGAATTATGAGACTAGCAAAGAATATTGAATTCATGGCTTTCTAGAATAAGGAATACATTTGTCCAGTAATAAATACAACCAAAATGGCCTTTAGAAGTTAAAATGAGAAGGTTTGTCATGTATTTTGGATATGTTATCAAGAGAGATCAGCGTCTAGAGAAGGATACAATATTTGATAAAGTAAAAGGTCAATGATTAAAAGGAAGCCACTCAAGAAGATGGATTTGCACAGTGCAGTGATTGAGAGGATGGTACAGGATTGGATTGTGTGACATTTCATTCTGTTTTACATTGGGTTCTGTGAGTGGGAACCAACGTGGGCAACATTATCTTGGTCAGGTCAGATGAGCCAAATGTATCATTTGCCATCCAAAGAATTTGTCAGGTATGTGACAATATCTGACAGATTGCTTTAAATTTATCCAACTTTCTATAAAGTTATTGTAAAACTTACTAATAAAATCATTGGTGTGGTGGTACATGTGAATGAAAAAAATCTGGAAACACTGTAAATGCTGGTATTGTTAAGTGCTATCAAGTCATTTGCGACTCATAGCAACCCTATGCACAACAGCTCTGAAACCTACTCTATCCTGTGCCAATCTTATCGTCTCTGACACACCTAACCCTATTACCCTAGTCACATCTCACCCAGGGTTGTCTTCTCTTGCACTGTCCCTCCACTCTCCCAAGCATGATGTCCCTCCCCAAGGACTGTTCCCTCCTTGCAGCATGTCCAAACTATGCCAGAAGGAGCTTCATAATCCTTGCCTCCAAGAAACAGCTTGTTTTTCCCCTCTTAAGAATGAACCTGCTTGTTCCCCTACCAGTCCATAATACTTACACTTCAGTACCGCAGCTCAAATGCATCAATTCTCCTTCTATCATCCCTAGTCATTGTCCAGCTTTCTGATGCATATCAAGTAATTGAGAAGACCATGTTAATAGGAAACTATTTTTCCGCATTAAAATAGTAAAATCTAACATTTATACTTATGTTTTTTCCATGTCTGCTCAAAATTATATTTTTCCTGAACTTCATTTTTCTCTACATTTGTGGTTCTTATTTTGTTGTCTACTTCTTTATGTAAAAGTGCCATGGAATCTTTGAAATGCTCTGTCAGATGGAGCTTAGCAATTTCAGGGTGATTGTAGACAAAAACCAAGAAAACAGTTAACACAACAGAAAATAATTGGTTATTATAGCCTTCAATTTCACATTTATGAGGAATTAAAGTTTGTAAAATCTAGATTTTCTCTTAAAAGGAAAAGTCTCTCCTCGGTGCCACTACCCTTTGATTGCAGTTCCATGACTTCACTGCTGTTCAAACTTCTTTCTGGAGCTATGCAGAGAACTATCTCAATTTGATTTCTACCTTCTTAGGTGAAAATGAACATTTTTCTCAAGGGAAAAGAGCCTGGGAGTTGTGAAGAAAAACTGATGCTAATAGATAACAAAATAAGAATAAAGGTTCTCTAGGGCAATTGTACTGGAAACATAAGCTTAAATCTGCAGAGAGGTGCCCACATGTCAAAGAAATGAGGTTGTTTTCTATTCTCCTACCCCAAAGAGGGCACAAACATAAACTTTGCTCAGAATTCTTCTGAATTACAAATAAACTTTCAAGGATATAGCCTGACGGTTATGTTAGAAAATTAAGTCTTATCTTAGAAAAATTAAGTAGATTCAGAAATGAAGTCCATTTAATTAGCTTAAAGTATTCCAATCATTACATAATAGTTGCTGCCTCTCTTCTATTGTTATGCATGCGTAGGTATATCTCTTGAAGCAATATTTTGTCCTGTGGTTATGGAAGCATTATTTAAAATATAAGAGAATGTTCACGAGGAGAAAATTTGTTTAACTTATGAAGATGAATGCCTCTTCTCCTAATTGTATAAGGAAGCCAAAGAATCAAATATTCAGTAGTTTTGAAGTTTTTAATGTTTCATTGAGTTTTTAGTTATTCTTTCTCTAATTTTATTATTATCCGTATTTTTAAAAATTGCTTTAGCACAAGTTCTATGATGCCATAACTTTTTAATATTTGGAATGCTGATAAAGAAAAACAACTTGAGACTATGGAATCCATTCTAACAATTCAAACACATTGAGATCAAAGTAGTTTATACTTCATAGTGACTTTCCATCACATTTTCAAAGATGTAAATCTTAACGAGATGGATCCACTTACATTTCTCCAAAGAAACCACTGGTAGATCCAAACTACTTACCTTTTGGTAGTCAATGCAACATGCTCTGCATTACTTCTCCTAGAGCTCCTAGGCAGCGTCGTGATAAAGGGACAAAAGATTGACATAATCAGTGACTTCATTTTAGCAGAATCTACAATCAACACACGTGGAATCAGCAGTCAAGATATCAAAAGATATAATGCATTGAGTAAATCTGCTGTGTGCTATATCTACACTTCCATGCAAATGGTGAACACATACACACAACCAATATTCAGAGTGAGACAATTATCTTCACCAGCATTCTAGATAAAACTTTTTGTGCTCTCAATGAGAAGGATAAGGCAGATGTGGAAATAATGTTGAATGGAGAGGTAAATGCTTCAACTATAACTTGAAGAAAACTAGAGTTTCAACAGAGATGAGTAATAATAAAATATTACTCTAGACCTAGAGGACTGTTGAGAGTGCCATTCAGTGGATTCCCTAAGAAAAATATATTTAAACCTTTCCTATTTGCCCTATCTCTGCAATCTCCACCATACTTTAGCCAATCATTGCAATCATTGTATCTACCCATCTCTTGGAAAGTCTGTCTCTGTTTTGCTGACCTTTCCTGGCATGATATCCTTTTCCAAGCCCTGAACCCTCCTAACTCATAATGTGTGAGATAGACTTACTATTCTTGCCTCTAAGATGTACTCTAGTTTCACTTCCTCAAAGACAGATGTTTGTTCTTATGTATTGATTGCCATTTTAGTAAAAGCTTAACAGAGATTCGTTTTCATTCATTCGTACACAGTTTCTCTCCCCTCAAATCACTTTGCCATGCTTGTCTTCTTCCACTTCATTAATTATTATACATATAATGTCTCATAGTCGATTCTTTTCAGATCGTCCCTCACTTGATCTATTCCAGGGCAGTGTTCATTATCTATCCTTTCTTTTCCTGATTCCTCCACCCTATGTCCTCCCCACAATGTCTATCCTGTTGTTATAAAAGAGCTATTATGCAATATCTGTTCTTTTGTGACTGAAATATTTCTTTTAGCATTGTGTGTCCCAGACTAATCCACATTGTGTAGTGTTTTATAAGGTCATTATTTTTCAACGCTATGTAATATTCCATTGTTTAGTTTATCTATTCATTTGTTGATAGGCACTTGAGAGGCTTCCATCTCTTTTCCGCTATGAATAATGCTAGAATAAACATGAGTGTGCACACATCTGTTTGTGTCACAATTCTGATTTGAGGTATATTCCCAGTAGTTTGATGGCTGGGTTAAAAGGTATTACTGTTTCCAAATTTTTGAGGAAGTACAAGACTGTCTTCCAAAGTGGTTGTACTATTTTAATTCAACCAGCAGTGTATGAGATCTTCCACATCCTTGCCAAAATCTACTGTTGATTGTTGAACTTTGCTGTTGTTGCTGGTGTGAGATGATATTCACTATTTTGATATGCAGCTCTCTCAGAACTATTGATTTTCACATAGGCCCTAGACTTTCTCCTCTCTGCCTTAAGCCATTGTGAGGGAGTACCTGGCTGGGACATATGTGGAAAGGTGTAGCTTCCTAAAGACCTGCTCATCACAGAGACATAATCTGAGGTCTCACTGGTCCTGGGGCGTGGTAGGATGACTCCTTTTACCTAGGGGTCTCCTTGTTTCTTCTTTTGACAGTTGCAATTCAAACAAGGACAATAGAGGATGGTCTAGTCTGTCTGAACTCTTCCACAAGGTGGAACTGTCCCCGTCAACAACATTCACAGTTCAAAACTGCTACTTACAAAGCGAGGCATTTTTTCCTACATTTCTGCACCACCTTTCACCAATTCTAACACCAAACTGGATCCTTAATTTAATGTAGTAACCACAATATTTCACAGAACTATACTCATAACTATGGAGTTTTATTGTGAGATATATTAGGAAAGTCAACAGGCCACAGTATAGGATAGCAATAAAATAATATAAAATAAATAACCACACAATTCCTTAATCCAGACAATGTTAATAGGCCATACAGTTTGGCAACAATATATGATAACCACACTCCATCAAGCTGGAGTCAAAGCTTCAGACTCTGGTTTTGTGGAACAGCAACTCCAAATTGGATATATCCAAATAAACAAGCACTAGTCCCAAATCAGACCAGTATCACTGTGCTTCTTCAAAGTGCATACAACTGCTTCTCATCCTCCAGCAAGCTTGGGCTAAGTCAACAAAACACACTTCTCCCATGTGAGTCTGTCTCTCTTTGCTGAGGCTGTTTCTCCTAGTCTGGTGCACATTTAGCTGTGGGAGATGGAGATGGACCTTGTCAGGCATTATTGAGGCAAATGAATCAGGTTAAAATGTTTTCAGGGTAGACAGAATTGTAACTGCTAGGTAAACAACAGTCTAGGAAAGCCATTTTAAGCAAAAGAAAGCCATATTAACAGACCCACTTCACTGTCCATGGGATATCCAATTCTGAAACATCACAAAAGTTTTAATTCAGAGGCCTTGATTCTTTGTTATTCTTTGCCCAACTTTCACATATTTAAGAAATCTTTAAGAGTGAAAACTTGCCACAAATACCTTGCAGTGGGGGAAAATAAAAAAAAATATGTTTTTATGTTCTCTTCTCCCTCTGCATTCAGTATATACTTCATGACCATAAAACCAGAAATATCTTGGGATTTGACTTCCAAAAATGGATTACTAGTTTGTCAGGCAGTCCATATTTTCTAATGCTGCCATATCAGTATATAACCATGCCTCAAAATAGCAACTGTGGTGTTTTTTTAAGATTACAGAGTTTTAAATTGATAATTCTGTCATTTTCTGAAAATTGGGATCAAGAAACAAACATTGGTAAACAACATTCTATGTGTGAAATTTCAACTCTCATAAACTTTTCCTATTCAAAGCATGAATTGAAGATATAATTGAGTTTCATAACGGCTTTCTGGTTTTGGTGGTGTACTGAAGAAAGTAGTTTGAAATCATTGTAAACTGTTAACAACTGTTTGCCCATATCTTGCCTAAAACACCATGATTGTTTTTTAAAGTATCTTTAATAAAATGAGATAAAATTTTTAAAAAGCAAATATTGTGGCTTGTGTTAGGCACACCTTACTGTTTAAACTACCGTCCTTGCTCTTTAACACTTTAAAGTTATCTTCCCACCCCAACATGTCTTTTGATTTCCTGACTGCTGCTACCATGGCTATCTAGTGTGGATAAAAAGAAAATGAAATCTTTGATGACTTCACACTTTTTTTTCATCTATCATAATGTTACTTATTGGTTCAGTTGTGAGCATTTTTGTTTTTCTGATTTGTGATGTAATCCATATGAATTTTGATATTTGATCACACTTTACACATATGTAATCCACATCTTTGATTGTATTTGGAGTAATATGTATGTTTGATCTGCTTCAGTAAGTGTTCTTCATTTTCTGCAAGCAATATTAGGCCACCTGGATTACTTAGATTTTTGATGAGTCTCTCTGATTGTGATACTACAATTTTCTCCATATAGCCTACCTCCTAGAATTATTTGCTCATCATACATATTGATTATATAGGGAGAAAAGACAATCCTCATTCTCACTTTTCGTAATTGTAAACTATATAGTTACCCTTTTTTCTCTTCTAATAACTGCTTCCTTGTCTATGTACAGGTTCCTCATGAGCGCAGTTTGTGTTCTGGAATTGCTAAAGTGGAACATTATTGGCTATATAATGGGTGAGGAGATCCATAGGTTGAAAGATACTTGAAATACAACTGGAAAAGAGCTGAATTGAGAAAAACCTACTTAAATTTGTTGCTGTCACATGCTTTTCAGTGAACTACATCTCTTAGTGGTCCTATGTACAACAGAACTAAACATTGCTCTCTCCTGTCATTTTTATCATCTCTAATATACTTCAGTTCACTTTACATTCACTGTATTAGTCTATATTTTTAAGAGTCTTTCTCTTTTATCCTGACCCTCCACCTTTGTTAGTATGAAGAAATTTTCCAAGCATTGGACTCATCTAACAACATGTCCAATGTATATGAGTTTTGCCTCACTTGTCTCTAAGAATCACTCTGGTTGCAATTTCTCCCAAACAATGTTGCTTATTCTCTTGGAAGTCCATGGGGTATTCTCTACTCTTCAACATCACAACTCAAGAGAATTGAATCTTCTTTAATTTATTATCTAACTTTCAGATGCATAGAATTAATTTAATAGACCATGCTTTGGATCAGGCACAGTTTATTCTTTAAACTGTTATCATTGCTCTTTAGCCCTTTGGAAAGGTCCTTGACAGAAGATCTGTCCTAATGCAATACATTTTTTTTTAATTTCTTGACTGCTGGTATCAAGCGTATTTATTGTCAATGCAAGCAAGGCGACAATTTCAATCTTTTTTCCTTTTATCATGATGTTACCTATTGGTCCAGTGGTGAGAGTTTTTTTGTTGAAGATGAGATGTAATCCATATTAAAGGCTACAATCTTTGATCTTCTGCAGCAGGTATTTGAAGTCCTATTCACTTTCAGCAAGCAAGTGGTGCTATCAGCGTAATACAGGTTGCTGACGAGGTTTGCTTTTGATACCACATTCTTCTTCACAAAGCAGGACATACTCTAATTATGTAGATGCAGTGAAGCTGTCAGAAAATCTTCATTTGCTGACATAGCAAGACTCAAAATGAAAAGAAACAACTGCAAACATTCATTAAGGATTGGAATGTGAAGTGTGTAAATCAGTGAATCTAGGGGAAAGGGTAGTTGTTAAAAAATAGAAGACATAAATATCAGCTTCCTAGGCATTAGTTGAGATGTTCTGTTACTGGTCATTTGGAATCAGATGATCATATATAATACTAAGCTGGAAATGATAAATTAAAGCAGAATTCTGTAACTTTCATCATCAGAAAGATTTTCTAGATCTCTCTTGAAGTAGAATGCTATCAATAGAATGACGTGAATGACATTTACACACGTTAATGGAATATCTGTTTATATAAGTAATATTGTATTATATGCACTGACTATATATGTATATACATTAGCCAAATATACATATGCATCAATCATTAAAGCCACAGAATAACAAAGGTGTAGAGGATTAGATTAGTGGACACACATATACATAATTCAGGAATATAAAACAGTGTAATATGCTAAACTCATTCATAAACATAGACTAATATTAGTTTTATGTCTTAAAATTTAATGTCAATCTTAGCAAATTGCTAGAAGGATTTAAAGTTCATATTTCATTGTATTTGGTCCAAGTTAAGGATCCTAAAGGATCTTGTATTGAGAAGTGATGTGCTCCCAGAAAATAATTCAGAAAAAATGCAGATTAGATGAATAAGAAGATAAAGAAAAATTTAGTAAAAGATCATTATTCCTTTAAGTGTAATTTCGGAATGCTTCCTCATACAGCCCTTAACAGAAAACCAATATTATTGCCTGTAAAATCTGCAGGTTTCAGACTCTGTCTTATGATAGAATCTTTTTGTATAGATTTTCTTTGAGTAGGCGAGGCATTTCTATACAAATATATGCAACTACACAGCAAGTGTGACACATAGCCCCTCTGACACCTCTAGTTCACTCAGATTTGGATGGAAGCAAGTCATAATTTTTTCTTACATACTCAAGATATAAATACCCATACTACCTATTGAAAGATGATGGAATAAATCTTAAAAGACCATAAAATATGCTTTAAATGTTTTCTACAATATGGCTCATATGAGTAATTTTACTTTTGAGCGGGTAAAATATTCAACAAAACCATAATAACTTGTAGATACAAACAGATATATGTACACAGGGGATTTTGCCTAATATGTGTTACACTGAAAAATTAATTCTAAGACATTCAATCCTTAGATAATTGATTATTCCATTGGAAGAGAGAGCCATGTTTACATGTGTCTACACATGTGTACACACATGTAAACAGCCATGTATAAAATGTATTTTTCAAATCTTACTATTGATTTTATATAAATTTAAGGCAAAAAATAAATGAAACTCACTGCCTTCCAATCAATTAAAATATATAGTGACTCTGTAAGCCAGAGTAGAACTATTTAATGGTGGTCTAGTGGTAAGAAATTGTGCTATCAACACAAACAAATTCAGTTCAAAGCTTCCAACTTCTCAGTGGAAGATGGACAATCTCCTCCTTTATGATTTACAGCCTCTGAACATGTAGATGTAAATCATAACAGGGAGAAGGAAATGTCCGACTTTCTCTTTTGAAGACACAAGTCAATTCAAACTTCCAGAGAGGCTCACCCTTTGGATTTGCAACACTACTCTCTCAAGACTAGGTCTTCAAAGCTTCCTAGAGCTTCCTTTGTTGTTGAGTTAGAACCAACCCAACCCACTGGTAAAGGAGATTGCCTATCCTCCCAAGGAACAGTTTATGGATTTGAACCAAGCATCTTTGGGATTGTAGCAAAACTTCTTACTACTAGGCCACCAGAGCTCCCTAGAACTCCCATTACAGGTATAACATTAAGTCAATTGAGGTATTCTGTAGTTTTGTTGTTGTTATGTGCTGTCAATTAAGTGCAACTCAGCGACCCTATGAACAATAGCTCTGAATCCTGTCCTTTCTTGAGCTAATTTCATTGTCTCTGACACATCTGCCCCCATTGCCACTGTCACTGTGTCAATTCATCTCATCCAGGGTCATCCTCTCTTGCACTGACCCTCCCTCCACCCTCTCAAGTATGATGCCCTTCTCCAAGGACTGGAAACATGTCCAAAATATGTGAACGAAGTTTCACAATCCTTGCTTCAAAGGAGCAACTTAGTTTCATCCTCTACAGAAGAGACTTACTTATTCTTTTGGAATTCCATGGTATGTTCAATATTCTTCTCCAGCATCTCCACTCAAAGACATCACTCATTCTTCTGTCATTCTTAGTCATTATCCACAACTTAGATGCATAGCAATGCTATTAAAGGATAGTAATGTGGCATAGTGAATTATTTAATATGACTCTTCCAGCTGCATTCTTTCGTTTTGTGGTGTTTTGTCATTTCTAGCTGCAATGGTTTGTCACCATTTTTAGCTTAGTTGTTTATTTATTAATAATGCAAGGTTAGATTGAGAATCACCTTGAGTTCTCACCTTGCTAGAGAATATGACTTAAGTCACTACTATTAGTTCTCTTGGAAGTGTAGTCTGTAGCCAATACACAAGAATATTCTAGCAAGGCTCAGTATCCACCCCACCCCATTCCTGCCACCCTGGATCCTTCATCTGAACCAACTCAGTGTGGCCTCTGGTACTCAAGCCAGCAGTTTGACCTGATTAAGCCAACTTTCAAGCAGCCACCTCCCTAATCAACACTCCTGTTACTCATAAGCAGCTTTGGCTATGTGAGTTAGAAGGGCGCTCTAGAAAGGGGTTTGATCTACAAATTTGCAATCCGCTAGTCTCCACAAGTGTGTGTATGATTTGGGGGAGGCTTTGTGACATCGGTGAGATTTTGCAGCAAATTATAGAATCTGAAGACTAATAAAGAGAAGAAGATAATGAGGATAGAAGGAATAATTCATGTCAGAAAAGATGGAGTCATATAGTAATTTGAGAAAGTTAGACATTTGAGATATCTTTAAACTTTGGGACATAGAAATCTCATAATTTGATTCTAAAATGTTCTCACAGCAGGAAAATAGCAGATTCCAGAATTGGTTAAGAAAATTGTAGAGAATATTTCTGACTTGAGGAAATAGATTAAAATATACCTTCTATTTGTAAAAACAAAGGAAGGAAGAGGAAAATAATTGTATATTACAGTTATTAACAAATGTATAAATGAAATAAAAATTATTGATCAAGAATAAAATATGACATTTATAGCACTAATACTAAACATACTAAACACTCTTCCAGGAACATGAAAAACTCTTTTTATGAACATATCTGGAGAGATATTTTGGTTGCCCTATAGCCATAAAATTCTACCATTTGAACAGCAGGTATCAGAAAGACCAAGTGGAAGGACTATAGATTTATTTTCTATTGACTACATTGACAAAAGATTTAATAACATCTTATTTTTTTATCATATAATTGCTCCCACTATCTGTTGAGAAATAAGCATGACTTGATAATAATATGTAAGATTTAACACTATGTAAACATTAGTGGATAAAAAAAGTAACCAGTTTGATGTGGAGAGCCATAGAGTGTACTATGCTGGGAAAGATACACTGAATAAGAATTGTATTGTATACATCATCAAAAAGAGTATATAAAGATCTACTCTGAAGTGCACTATTGTCAGTGATATAGGGTAATATCTGTATGAATACATAGAAGATGGGTTAATATGAGCATTTAAATTCTTTCATCAACTGTAAAGATAAAAATTGAAACATTGAGGATTTCTACCAACTTCTGTAGTCTGAAATGGATTATATATGTAATGAAGATGAACTTGAGAATTACTGGTAATTTTAATGCAAACGTTATAAACCCGGAGATTGAAAAATCTATGGTTGGAAAATAAGAATTTGTTGATAGAAATCATATGGTGGATTTTTGTCAGACCAACACTTAATTTATTTCAAGTAAGTTGTGTTGTTGTTTGTAACAAAAGATCTGATTGCTCACTACAAATATTTACATCACTGATGATATATTTAAAATCAAATGTACTACCTCTCTGAAAAGAGCTGTTCATTATAGCCGGGCTAGCAGGAATGGCATCCACTTCCTAAACAACATGCCTCTGGAAATGATGAACTTTGATAAATCACGACAGTTATAGAAAGGCTTCAGGCCTTTTGTTCATAAGATCTCTATGAGTTGTGCTCAACTTGATGACAATCAAAAACAACAGTAATGGTAGAACAGATCAACAATTGTTTATAAACAAATTAAAATAAAAAGTGAATAAAATGAAAGTAAATTCAAAAGAATCAAGCCACCACTTTCAGGGTACCTCATCTGAAGTTAGAAGATATCTCTAAAATAGATTTGACACACTGTATAATATTAACCCGGATAAGTTGTGCAAGAGCAAAAAAAAGAATGCTTTAAAAGTAAATGTTAATTAACAATACAAGAAAGAAAGAAAGAAAAAGAATAGATGAAAAGAGGTCAAACCAGACTAGAATTTATTCTAGAATGCAGAGAAGCTAAAGCAAAGGGAAGAAATAAATAATAAACAAGAGAGTGAAATACAGCTTTAAAGAGTGACTAAAGAAGAAAAAAAAATATTGTATTGAAATTTGCAAAGGCTTAGAGTTAGAAAAACAAAATAGAAGAATATATTAATAATTTCTCAAACTGAAAAAACAAAATAAAATATTGAGATATGAGTTATAATCATGAAGGATTTTAAGGGCAAAATATTGTCTGACACAGGAAATGCATCAAAAGAAGACGAATGGAATACACTGAATCATAGTCAATACCCTTTTTGTAGCTAAAAGGTGTCAAAGCTGCACTGAAGGAGTTGGCACAAAACAAGTCTCAATAAATTTACAAAATATCAATAAAAAAGTTTTAAATAAATGATTGCAGTGCATTTATGCTAACAAATTTAAAAGACCACCACATGGCCAACCAGCAAGGTGAGATCTTTATTTGTATCTATTCAAAATAAAGTGATCCTACAAAATATGGAAATTATCTAATAATGCCATCAATATAAGCAAGTAAAATCTTTCCTCCACCAACAAAATATCCAAAATAATTTAGAGTAAGTATATTGATGAAGGTGGTGTCAATGGTCTGTGGTTCAAAATGGTTTTCTTACAAGTGACTTGGATTTTGTCATGTGGATGAGTGGTAATAGGTAGATAGGGTGTATATTAGCCTACCTTCAAGGTGATTGGCTAGTCTTGCTACTAAATTCAGTGGCGGGTTTTATGAATCTCACTGTTAGCAAAGAAGAAGCAGAGAATGCAGAGTATGTGTCCTTTGGAGCCAAAGATTCCTACCCCACTCAGATGGAGACAATACAATAGTCACCACGTCAGCAGAGAACCAGAGATATAACATGAGACAGAGCTGACCTTGGGTTGTTATGCCACTGAGCCAGAGCAAGGATTCTCTGTCCAAATATGTTGGAGAACTAGGGGATTGAGACACAATTAGCAGGACTAACAGCTTTATAACATTGGTCTAAAGCCATAAGACAGAAGACTAAGGTGCCTGTGAGAACATTTTGAAAGCTGTACTAATTGAGAGGTTATATCCTGATGACAATCTGCATTATATTTTGACTTCCCTAATAAAACTCATAACTATGAATATGGTCCTGTGTAATATGTGAGCTATTACAATGTATTTTGGACCCATCAGAGCAGTAAGACTGGTGTTGGAATTAGTGGGAAGAATTATAAGAGCATGTGGTATGTGTCTGAACTCATGAGAAGTGATTTTATACTATCGATGATGATGATGATGGGAACAGTTGTTCCTTGTACATTTAATAGACATCCGATATGGCTATCCCCACACAGATTACTCTTTTTACAACAAAGAACTGCCAAAGCTCAAGTAGAATTTAGAAGAGAACATGGAATGAGGTATATCATTAACATTAAATGGATCTTGAAAGAGACCACTAGGAAGATGTTTATCTGTTTTTTATTTTTATTTTACCTGTTTTATTGATTTTGCAATGGCATTTGATTATGAGGATCATAAAAAATTATAGATAATATTACAAAGAATGAGAATTACAGATTATTTGGGGGGATTTATGCAGAACCTCTACATAGAGGAATACAATCATTTTAAAAGGAAGACTCAATAGTCTGATACTTGCAGATAATACAGTTTCATTGAATAAAATAATCAAAGTAAACTAGTTACCGGGGAATCAATTACTTCTCATGAAAAGATTGAAATTAAAATAGTCACTATAGTTCTCAGCTGAATTAAACTTAAGTTTCTATAGTTCTCAGCTAAGTTAATTTTTAAAGCCCCACACCCAGGTATCCAGGGCAACAGTATTTCAAGAAAGGCAGAACAAACAAGCTCAACTGATAACCCATGTGTCTTTGTTTCCCGACTGATAACCAATGTATCTTGTGCTTTTCCACTGCCCTGGAGTTTGAACTCACTGTATACTTAAGAATTTATGACACCAGTCTATAGTTAAAAATCTATCTAACTGCTACACGTGCTACGTGACTGCCGCAAGTGCTACGTGCAACAATGCTGTGTAAACCCTGAGCGAACACTGAACCAATGAATTCAAATTGTGCTTTCATCACCCAATGAGAAGCTGATACTCAGTTGTATCCCCCTAAAGTGTATAAAAAACCCCAACTTTGTCTGCTCTCGGTCGGCTCCTTTGTCTCCTGCGAGGAGATAAGGGTCGGCCCGGAGCTCCGCAATAAACCTCTTATCTCTTGCTGTTGCATCAAGCCGGTGTCTTGGAGTCTTGGGTCTTCGCCGTCCACTCGGGACAGAACAGGACCAGCGGTTTGGGGGTCCTTCACTCACAGCTATCAGTAGGATGTAAATGAACTTTCCTATTTAGTTTCCAAGGCTGAAAATCTTTACAAAAGTAGATTTCTAAGGTTTTTGTACCCCGTACAATGAGTTCGGGGTTTGAACTGCTGATGTTTTGGTTACTAGTGGAGCTGGACTTAACCACTTCACTACGATGGGCACCTTCATTATATAGTTATACTGACTATTTAAAGTCGGAAAACAACAGACATTTTATTAGTTCATTCTGGAGAATTATGTAGGATAAACAAACAAAACAAAACAAAACAACAACTAAGGCAGGTTAGATTCAGACCATCCCTTCTTAACTACAGCATCTTGAAAACGATCCCAAATAAAACTAAAGCCGTAGAATCTATTTGAGGATTTAACAACCCTTTCTTCACTGCTGGGCCTGAAAGCTAGAGTTAAGTTCACTAAGTTAACTGACTCATATTCCACATGTGATTCTCAATATTAAAATGGTGTTTGAATACAATTGTAACCAGCAATCACTGCATCCTCCTTCTCTCCACCTTCACGCTCCAGTGACTAGACTGCCTTGACAATTTGCAAATTGATAGATGCTTTGTCTGGCTATAGTTATTTTCTGATGACACAAAAGTGCTTCTCTGACTGAAAATAGAGTTAAACACACTACATGGACAAGATAAAGATATTAAATTCAACTTTTTTCTCTGTGAAATAATGGAGATAAATGCTCTAACTTTATATGAATACAATGACACATAATGCTGTGGAAAAAATTATTGGAATATGAAAAACTTAAACCATTCGTAATTCAATTGAATTCTTTGGGAAATTATTGAGCTGAACTTCCAGAAATGATATGCTTAAAATATGCATTAAAACAATGCAAAACAGTAAAATGGCATTATGTCCAGCTGAGGTGTAGAGAGATATTGAGAGCTCTGTGTGAAAGAACCCTCACTTCTCATTTTCAGATTAAATGTAGGTCTGTAAAACACTTCACGAATAAACAACATTTAGAGGTACAATAATATCCATAAGGTCTGGGAAATAAATAGACTCATTTGGCATTTGTAGGACTATTGGTTAATTAACTGAGCTGTCAACCCAGAGGCACATACTAGAAACTCATCACCTATTCTGTGAGCAAATGGACAATTTATAGCCTCTGAAAACAATTTACAGCCTTCCCTGTGATTTATAGCCTCTGAAAACTTGCTGGAAAGTCAGTTACAAGTTGCTTCTGATTTGACAGCCCATAACAATATCAAAATGACTAGTTAGGCTAGCTATGGTGAAGCTATGGTTGCATAGTGTGCAACCTCTTGGGCTGAGAACCAAAGTTGGAATCTTCCATCCACAATGCAAAAGATAGAGATTTCTTGTGGCTTAGTGGTAAGAGTCTGCTCTGTAATCCCAAAGACATGTGGTTCAAGGCCTCCAGCTACTCCACAGGAAGAAGATGGACAATCTACTCCTGTGCAATTAGCTGCATCTGAAAACCCACTGGAGGAGCAGCTATGGGTCAGTTCTGACTCTTTGTTATACAACAACAACATGCAAATATAGATGAACAGTCTCCTATAAACATGTAAAGTCTGAGAAATCTGATGTTGGTTATTATGAGATGAAATGGCTGTGAGTTACATATCAGCTATACTAAGCTACAATGTTTAGTCACTCATTCAATTATTAATTATGCTTATGTAACACCTATATCTAGACTACAAGTCTACCATGTAAACAGAGAAAGGAAACACTGAATGGTTTAAATTTAAGAAGGTTGTGCGTCAAGATTGTATCCTTTCTCCAAACATATTCACTCTGTATGCAGAGCAAATAATTCAAGAAACTGCACTCTGAAGAAGAATATGGCTTTAGAATTGGAAAAATACTTATCAATAAGATATGGTGTGCAGATGATGCCACCTTGCTCCTGAAAGCACTTGAGGCAAAAGGTTAAATACTTCAGCTTTCAGTATAGCTTGCAACTCAGCCTCACAAAACCCCCAAAATTCTCACCATTGGACCTGTAGGCACAACCACGGCAATATAAAAAGATTGAGATTTTTATTTTTACTTAAATCTACAATCAACACCCTTATACAAGCAGCCAGAAGTACATGAGATATATTGTACTGGGAATGTCTGTGGTTAGGAACCATTCAAAATTATTGTGGATCAATAATGTCAGTTTGGGGACTAAGGTGCCTCTGATTCAGACCATAGCTTTTTCAGTCACTTGCTATGCATCTGAGAGCTGGAAAATGAATAAGGATGCCAAGAGTAAAAAAAAAAAATGCCTTTGATCCCTGGTATTGGAGCATAGTACTGAATATCTTTTGGACTGCCAAAGGAACAAATAGATATTTCAAGGACAGGATGCAGTAAAAGTGCTTCTTGGAAGCAAAGATGACAAAGATTAGTCTCACATACTTTGGGCATGTTGCTAGAATAGACTATTTCTTTGAGAAGAACATTAAGCTGGAAAATGTGGAGGGTGTTCAAAAAAGGGAAAGACTTTCAACCAGATGGATTAACATAGTGACAGAATCAATGGCCTCATTTGTGTCAGAGAAGATGAAATGAGGATGGCACAGAATAGGTCAGGGTTCAGATCTATTGTCCATAGGGTGGCTAAGAGTTATAGTTATACTTGACTCAAAAAACCTTACAACAATCGTGATGTCTACAAAGAATTGACTTTAATTAAAATATATTAACATTGGTAAGGTAGCTGAGTATCCTGCCATCAGTTAAGGGCCTTTTTGATATGGTTAATTCCTAGTTCCTCTGTTGGGATTAGAAAGCTCTGGTGGCATCACTAAATATCTATATTACTAATCCGAAGGTCATGCCTCTCTAGTGATACAAATTTACCAATGACTTCCCTTTGGGTGAAAGGCAATTTCTTGTGTGATTTACAGCTTTAGAAACTTCTAGAAAGAAGATCAGCAATGAATCAGAACCGAATTTACAGTAAACAGTTTGAGTTGAATTCCTTTGGAATTTCATGGTTCTGACCTTTTGGAAACAATTCACTAGCTCTGTATGCAAAGATGCCTCGGGGTAGTTAAAATTCACCCTTTCTTACTAGTGTTGCTATTGTTAGGTGATATAGCAAATTTACCCATTTGCATGACCTGCAAATTCCATATTGGAAGGCCTTCAAAGCAAAAATAAGATTTCCTTGAGGAAGTTTTTGCCTGAAAGTTTACTGCTTGCAGGCCTGCCAAAAAGATTTCAGTCTTGACAGTTCCCACAATCACTTACAAGTTAAGCTAATGTCTTGTTTCTACTTCTATTTCATCTTCTATTAATTGTTTCTTTGAGGAACCTAAGAGATGTCAAGATATGAAGGCATTTTATTACCAAAGCCGGAAAGTCTTTTATTCTAAACAAACCAACAAATTCTACCAAAACAACTGGAAGTGTTACTGAACACAAGGATTTCTTTCCGTAGTCAATTGCCAATAAGACAGATGGATTGCAACGTTCATGAGCACTTTATTACAGATCTTGGAGAAAGCAGTGAGATCCTTCTCAGAGATGGCCTCCCCATCTGGAAGTGATAATTTGGCTTTTATACTAGGGTTAGATACAAACTTACTCAATAATGCACCATTGTTAGTAAAATCAAAGAAGTTATATATCTGAAAACAAAACAAAACAGAAACAATTTGCAAACAGGTACCAGTAAAGAGGCAACCTACAAAAGAGTTAACACATGACTGAAAAAAAATAGTTTTAGTTTTATAACTGATATCTAGATATATCTGATATAGATAGATAGATATTATATATATAAGAATTCTGAACTTATTAATACCACCCCATCACCATGTACCTTTGGAATTACAGCACAGCTTCTTCCCCTAGGACACCATAGGTCCCTCTCTCATAGGGAGTGTTAACCATAAGATAATATCCACTCAAATGTCAACTGACAAGAGGACATTTATAAACTTTTCGGTAATAATTTTAAATTTTATCTACTCTTTTCACAAACTAATGTTTTAAAAGCATCATAGTATTCTAAAGATAACTGTGCTCAATGCTAATCACTTGTATGTCTGGTTTTATTGGCAGCAAACAAAGTTTTCACATGATAAAGTTTGAATTTCTGTAAATAGGGCTATATGCCAGCAAGACCCTACCACAGGGATTTGTTGATGTAAGTTAAAAATCACTTCAGACTCCAAGGCACTTTTAAGTCTCAGGAAGTAATAAAATTTCAGCCTGGTGAGACATCATCATGATGTTTGATAACAAATAACTTATTAATAAGAATTATTTTATGGAGCATATGTAAGAAAAGGAAGCAAGCAATGAGATGAATAAGGTAGACTATGAAATATATATATGTATACTTTTTTCTGACTTACAAAATCAAACAATCTTGTTTTTTTAAATGATTTATTTCTAAAATCTACTTTTTAAACTATATTTTAACATACTAAAATTTGAAATGGAAATAATATATTAAGCAATAGAAAGCTAGTTCTCAAAGAGATTAAAATTCTGCAAAATTTTTCTGGTTTTATTGTACTTTCTTAAAGACAGAACAAGCAAATAAGGAACTTCTGATGGGGTGGTATTAATAAGTTCAGAATTCTCTAAATATGTATCAGTTATAAAACTATAGTTATAAAACTGACATCAGTTTTGTCCAACCTGTAAAACTAGTTATTTTGCCTTAGAATTCTTTGTTTCCTTTCTTTAGGGATGTAAGGTAGTTTAATCTGTTTACCAGGAGAGGAAATGCATCTCTCCTTAATCAGCCTTTACCTCTTTGAAACTGTTTTCCCCAGTCACATGTAATTTGTATCTTGATCTGCCTGTTTGCCATGAGGAAAGGCACTCCTTTACTGAGTTAGCCTTTATTTTTTCAGGACCTACTTTTCTCAGTCATGTGTTAACTCTTTTGTAGGTTTCTCTTTTACTGGTATCTGTGTGTGAATTTTTTTTTCAGATGTGGAAATTCTTTGATTTTACGAAGTGAGTGGAGCTTGAGTCTAACCCTGGTATAAAAAGCCTAATGGCCATTCCCTGACTAGGAGGGAGTCTCTGAGATCTCACTGCTTTCTCCCAGATCTGTAATAAAGTACTTATGGATATTGTAATCCGTCTGTCTCATTGGCAATTGACTATAGAAAGAACCCCTTGATTCAGTACCAATGGTTTGGATCTACCAGCTGTTCTATGGAAAAATGATGGGAAGTCTCCTTTGTGAGATTTACTGCTTCTGAAAACTCCCTGAAGGATCAGCTCCCTATATGTTGGAGTCAATGGCACACAATAGCAACAAAAGTTTTTCATTAATGAAAGTGATGATTAATATTGTGTGTCTTTTTTCAATAGAAGTGATCCTGTGTGTCATAAATTCTAACCATTATGTAGTTAGTGAGGCAAGATTAGAGGCGATTCTGTAAAGAGAGATCAGCCTGATCTGATGAAATGGTAGTCTCCTTAGAGGTATGATCTGCATGAATATAAATACAGACTGGCCAAGTCAGAGAGTTTACTATCCATTCTTAAGTTTGACTCATTATCAGTGTACTTGACCAGCAGTCTTTGACTAACCATTCCATCTTGGTCATCACAGTCTGAAGTAGGTGGTCCACAATCATCATTGGATTCTATTTGATCCTGAACTATGGATTAATCAGCCTCTTAAGATGGCTATCTGCAAATCCAGCAGTCTGCAACTTACCTATCAATAGCTTGGACACATTCGTCTTCCCAGATATAATTCTCCTGAAGTGAAACCCACAGACTTAGGACTTTAAAAGCATTAGAATGATCTATTTGAAATAAAAACCTTTCTCTATTATCTATCATCTATCTATCTATCTATCTATCTATCTATCTATCTATCTATCTATCTATCTATCATCTATCATCTGACATCTATTATCTAACATCTATTTATTATATCTATCTATCTATCATCTATCTATCTATCTATCTATCTATCTATCATCTATCTACTATCTAATGTATCTCTCTCTTTCTCTCTCCCTGCCCTCTTTCCCCATCTATCATGTGAGCTTCAGTGCTTATGCTTCTCTACAGAATCTAGTCTAAGACAAAAAAGTCATGTACGATTTGTCTTTTTGAGATGACTAATTTCTTTAAGTATATACATAGTTCTTTCAAGGTTCATCCATTTTGTAGCATACTTTAAGATTTATTTACCTCTGGTGACAAAGTTCATAGAGAGTTGTACTGATAACTGAGCAATCATGTGTCTCTGGTGGTTTGAATCCATCAGAATCTTCAGAGGAGAAAAATGACAATCTCCTCCTGTGCAATTTATAGCCTTAGAATTCTGCTAACAGGGTTAGCTAGCAGTCTGCTCTTACTCAATGACAATGGGATTTTTTTTTAGTTTTATGGCAGAGTAATATTCTATTGTGTGCAGATGCTGCATTTTGTTTAGTAATTCATCTGGTGATATATATTTCAGTTGTTTCCACAGTTTTTATATTGTGAATATGTGGCAATAAACATAAATTTAAATGTGTCTGTTAATTATCATGCTTGTAAGTCACTTGATATATTACTTGATATATACCTATATGTAATATTGCAGCATCATGTGGTAGTGATATCTAGTTTATTTATATTATTTTATTTGTGTGAAAGTTTATAAATAATATAACATTCTATTCAGTTATTCAAAGATTACTCCGTTTTATGAAATTAATAAAAGTTTTCTAATCAAATACTTATTGTATAATTCCTTTCATTAATTGTAGACTGAGAAATTAACAAAATGTTTTCTGTAGTGGTTATACTACTTTGATTTATGCAAAAAAATAAGTAAGGTTTCTAATTTTTCTACATCCTTGTCAAAATTAGTATTTTCTCTTTTTAAACTTGGACATCCTAGAGTAAATGAAGAGGGATCTTACTGTGGTTTGGATTCATATCTCCCTAATAACTGAGTAGGGGGCTCAGGTGGCTATCTGTATGGTGATGAGCTGCTAACCTAAAGGCAATGTATCTCTGGTGGTTCAAATTCACCAACAACAACTCAGAAGAATGATGGGAAACCGCCTCCTGTGTGAATTATAGCCTCCCACCTTTTGACCCATTGGAATTAATTGGTCAGTTCCAACTCAAAAAGCAGTGACTTTTTTTAATGGTTATTAAGGAGTTCTTGTGGTATAGTTCAGTTTGTTGTTCTGATCATGAAGTTCATCAGCTGTAATCCAACTGCTCCTCTAAAGAAGAAAGATGGACAAACCTTACCTATTAAGATTTACTGCCTCAGAAACTCCATGGAGGGTAATTTGGAGTTAGAAATTGACAGCCATGAGTTTTAAGGGCTCCAATCATCTTTTCATAAATTTTTGCCATTTGCATTTCTCTTTAGTAGAATTTTTGCCCATTCCTTTTAGGTTGCTTGCTATTTGCTTGCTAAATATTAGGAATATTTTATTTATTCTGAATTTTATACCCTTCTCTAATATGTAGCTCCTTATATTTCCTTTATCTGTAGATTATCTTCATTTTGTTGACAAAATCTATGATATTCAGATGTCTTTAATTTTTATGATATTTATTCATCTGTTTTGTATTGTGGACAGTTGATCCTTGGCAAAGAGTTAAAATCTGGTCTCTATTATGTGGGGGAAAGATAGTCTTTTTAGCACGTGGTGCTGACAAAATGGAATATCCATCAGCAGAAAAATGAAACAAGATCTAAAAATAATTCAAGATAAATCTGTGAAGTTTGAAATTCAAAGATAATAAAAAAAAAAAGTAAGGGGAGCTCTGGTGGCCTAGTGACAAGAAGCTGCACTGCAATCCCAGAAGTGCATGGTTCGAATCCACCAGATGCTCATCCGGGGAAGGAGAGACAATCTCCTCCTGTACCAGTCAGATCTGTTTTGACAGTACACACACACACACACACACACACACAC
>NW_006399758.1:30328619-30339924 GCF_000299155.1 Elephantulus edwardii | reverse complement strand
ACACACACACACACACACAATTAAATAAATAAATAAATTTTAAAAAAGTAAGGGGACCAAGGAACTCTGATATATGATAAGTATACTAGCAAACAAAACCAAAATTATACAAATGGTAGAGGATAAACTTGAAAAGTGCCCTGGAAGCTGGACAGCATTCTGGGCCGACTCACACTTGGGAAACATTCCAATACTGCAGCCAATCAAGAGAGCACGACCACCGGCCACTTTCTGCTTAACGCCAGCTGTGACACAACTCACTTAAGAGCGCCTGAGCAGCTCCATACGGGGGGAGGGCAGAGGGCACCCAATTAATGTCCTCTACAGGGAGCTGACCACCGAATAGAGAAAGTTGACCACTGAATATATCAACTTACATACACACACACACACACACACACATAAAACCTTTGTTGTAACTTTCCCCACACATGACTTCCCATTCCTACTGCTTCTGTCTGGCTTAGGTGTGCAAAACCCACCCGAGAGCTAACAATAAATTCCTTTGCTTTACTTCATCTGCTTTTCTGCCTTTTTGCCTCACAAGACTAAATTAGTAAAAATTAAATATTAATTTTAATTAAAAGACTTATACAAAAGAGTACGTAGAGAACCTACAAACTAGGAGAAAATGCTTGATCATCTCCTCCCTTAACAATTAAACTCATTGTCTTAGAGTCCAACTCATAGTAACTCCATGGGACAGAGGTGAACTGCCTCAGAGGATTTCCAATGCTGACATACAGTGACTAAGGTGGCTTAGTTACTAACCAAAAGCTCAGCAGTCGGTGTTATGGTGAAGAGCTTTCATAATTTTTAGGAAAGTCAACTGCTGCATCTTTCTCCCATGGTGAGTTCAAACCTCTGATCTTCTAATTAGCAACAAGGCAGAACATTGCTGAGCTCTTAAGCACTGCATAGAGCTCCCCTTAAAGGTTCCATCCTAGGAATCCTCACAAGATATTTATACTCTATCCTATAGGATCTCAATGAATTTAAATCAACTCTTTGGCACCTAACACTAGGAAACATTAAAGTTTCATTTTCATGCATCATCTTCCCTCATCTGTACTGCTTCGACTATAAATGATTTTCTTTCAAAGAGAAAAAAAAAGACATATCCAAGAGATTAGTTCTGAGAATACATGATTTTTTTTCTCTTTTGCGCATACATTATATTTTTTTTCTCTTTTTGAAAACGTGTATGTAGAAGAAAAAGGAACATTAATTCCCAGTGTTTCTTAAAAAAACATTTAAAAATCTCTTGCTTCTCTGAGATCTTCCTATAAGAATCTGCATCTCTTGTAAATAGAGGATGAAAGAACTTAGGTGGTTAGACATTCTGCTATATGATATATTGTTCCCAATGCTAATGCTTCCATTTGTCAAAAAAAAAAAAAAAGAGAAATTTGAGTAGCTTAGGTTGTTTATTGAGTGGTGGATTATTTTAGCAAATATTTACATGACATTCAATGTCAGAAAATTATTGGATTAAGCACATTGGATATTATAATTGTTCTGTTGTGCTTGTGGTGTCTGTATTCTAGGATTAATTTAACCACAGACTGAAAAATGTATTCAGTGGGTTTTTCAGAGGTTGTAAATTGAACAAGAGGAGATTGGCATCCTTCTACAGGGCAGCTGATGGATTTGAACCTCATACCTTTGGAATGATAACATAACTCCTTACCACCAAGCTACCAGAATTCACGTAAATAATCAAGTTGTTATTGTTGAGTACCATTGAATCAAAACCAACCCTCAACTTGCCTTCAAACAGTTTTCAGAGGCAAATAATACACAGGAAGAGATTGCCTATATATCTTCCTTGGAGCAGCTATTGGATTCAAACCATTAACCTTTGTAAAGATGACACAAGATAGGATGTGGTTTATAGGATCATGTGAGTCATACTTGATTTGATGATACCTAACAACAACAACTACCTTTGGTATGGCAGCATGACTCCTTACCAGTAGGGCACCAGAGCTTCCTCGATAATCTAGAGGTGATTAAAATTTATAAGAGGATGCATGTGGTCAGCTATGGGTCAATTCTGACTCAATGTTACACAACAACAATGAAAGTTAAATTTAAAGAAACACAGGTTTATATGATAAACTCTAGTGTCTTTGATTTTTGTATGGAATAATATCTTGGAACCAAGCCCCTGTGGAGAGAAAGAGAGGGGTGACTGCATGTACTTTTAAAAATCTTTCTTATCCTTGAGAAGCCCTAAAGGCACAGAGGTTAAGTAAGTTGTGGCTAACCAAAAGGTGTACAGTTGCAACCCATCTATAGCAGAAAAAAATAGTCTTGTTTTGTCAAGATTATAGACTTTATAACCCTGCAGGGCAGTTTATGTTACTGTTTCAACTTTCCAAGAATGCATTTAGGTTTTCTTTTTCAAAATTTTTCTGTTATATCAGTCCTATGAAATAAGTACTATTGATATCTCCATTTCATGCATGATTAAATGTACCATGTGGAAATGTCAAGCTAAGTCATTCAGCTTCAGTCTACAGTATCCATTACAATGCACTCTGATCCCTTTAGACAGTCGCAGATTATTCCCCATGAACAAGCATTCAAAGTAACTTTTTCTAGTATCTACAGGATTTTTTTTTAAGTAGAGAAAAAGGGAATTTCGGTGTCTAAGGTTTATAATTCCAATGATTTTCCTAGCCAATCATTAACTGTTTCGTTTATGCCAAAGTAATTATTATATTAAGAAGAAAGAACTTGATGCTATGCAAGGCCCACCCTATTAGAGGCTCATGGGACCTCAGGGCTAAGTGCTTTCTCTTATGGAACACTTGCTCACTGGAACACAGCACCCTGCAACATCCAGCCTGGCCCAATGCTCACCAGTCTCTCACCATCAGCCTCAATCTACCTGTCCCACAACTGACAGTTTACAGAATCTTGCCCCATCACTTACTAGTTTCACTTTATTTTTGTTTTTAAATATTTTTCCGTAGTTGCCCAACTACCTCCCTCATTCTCTTACTCTCCCAACCCCCAGTGCTCTTTGAATTGTACCTCTTCTTTTGGGCTGTTGTTGTATGTATAATGCCGAATCATATATTCCTTATAAACAGTTCTTTCCTTCCTACGTTCCAGTGCAGTATTCATTACTTAGCTATATAGTATTTTAAGTGGCAAGAAATGTTACACCCTTTAACTATGTTGCTGTTAATAAATTCTTGATTAGCTTTCTATTTCAAATTAGAAGACTTAATGTAGGAGAGTCATTTCTGGTCTGATTATTGATTCAGTTAGGACAGGTTTATTTTTATTAATGAGGAAAAAATCTATCACAATTTCTTTGTTTTTTTCTTTTTTTAAATCCTTGGTATAAACTAAAAAAAAAAAAAAAATTACCAAGATGAAATCGCCAGAGTGGTTTTACCAGGTGTTGTAGCTTTCATCTTATATGCCTTATAAGAATTTTCTGTTATTTTTATGAAGGAAAAATCAACCAACCAACAAAACCCAAAGCTCAACTAAAGTGACAGGGAGCTCTAGTGGGCTAGTGGTAAGAAGCTGTGCTGCAATCCCACAAGCATGCTGTTAGAATCCACCAGGATTCTACTCTTCATGGAAATGAATAGGCGATCTCCTCACATGCAATTGCTGAAGGATCAGCTATGGGACGATTCAAACTCAAAGGCACACAACAACAACAAAAGCTGAAATTAATACTAGAGTAGAATGGTAATGAGCGTAAAGTAATGTCTAAATTACTTTAAGGGGGCACTGGTGGCCTAGTGGCAAGAAGCTGTGCTATAATCTCAAAACCAAGAGGTTTGACGCCTCCAGATACTTCGCAGGAGAAGAACCGGCAATCTCCTCCTGTGTAATTAACTGCCTCTGAAAACCCACCAGAAGGTCAGCTATGGGTTGCTTTCCACTCTACAGTACACAACAATAACAGCGTCTAGATATAATGCAAAGAAATTAATTAGCTCTTCTTACGAGTATAAAAATCAAGATAAGTACCCACTGCCCTCAAACTTGGTTTTGATTCATAGTGACCCTCCTCCATGCCTCAGAGGCTGTAAATGGCAAAATCTGCCCATCTAGCTATAATCAGCCCTTCGGAAATTCCGGCTGCTAGAGATAGATACACAGCTATTTTTGGGCTGTTACAGTGCTCTCTTAACAGAGTGGAAGGGTAATAAAGACACTAATTTCTGTTACATTAATATACAAAAGATTGTTGTGGTTTTGTTGGGTTTTTTGTTTGTTTGTTTTAAATTATCAAAACCTCAAATTTATTGCCCTCTTTGGGGGAAAAAGTCAGAGTTGACCCTCCAGTGGAAATCTACTCATAGTTGAACCTCCAGTGGGTTCCCAAGACTATAAACTATAGAGGAGGAGACTGATTTCATCTCTTTCTTTCAGGACCTGTAGTTCCAATCCACACGCTGCTCTGTGAAAGAAAGATGGTCAAACTCCTCCTGTGTGGATTTACAGCCTCTAAAAACCCGCTCTGCGAGTCACTTCCAACTCAATGGCAGGAAGAGAGAGAAAGAGATTATAAAATACTGTGTAATTTTTTTCTTACTTTTGTGTATCTGCTTTTTCTTTTCTGTGGTTGTTATTCCAAATGAAAGAAAATGTATTTATATTTAGAGCATGCAGTGTAAATAGTTTGATTTTAGGAGAAGCCACAGTGTCTGCTAGAATGAGAAGGTTTGTTTTGTTTTGTTTTTCCCCACCCCCCTCCTTTATGAGATCTCACAGCTTAGAGTAAGAAATAAAAAGATAAAAAAACAATGTACAAACTTAATAGGTCTATAATTCAAGACATCTGATACCCTAAATGGTATTTAATAGCATTTCCTAAAACACTACAGATTATCACATCTTCATTTTGCAGTTTCAAAGATCTTGTTAAAATCTATTCAATAAAGGTCTTGTACCTAGCATGCTTATTCATTGCAACTAATTTTTTAAAGTAATGAATTTCTGTCTGCCCTATGTAAATGACTCAGCTGATGGCCCAGTTATCCCATGATTATTATGAGATTGCAGATGTAATTGTGTAATTTTCTTCTAAATTAGGGAAATAGGTTTTATCACATCGTAGTATTCTTTTTAAAAGAACATTTGAAGACTCTAAGCTATGTATTTTACCCTTATTTTTCTAAACACAAAATCTAATTGAAGAAAATACTTATGAGAGTTTAGATGCTTTTATAGCCTATTAAAAACGAACTCAAAATTGTATTACATTAAGGATTATTTTCCTCAAGAACTTTTGGGTATTAAAATTTTCAAATACTGGTTGGAAAGCATACTGATTAAAATGACCCAGTGCCAACATCTCCACAGTTTTACTATCAGCAATACCACCAGTGTTTCTTTGTTCCTGATTTATCAACTTTATCTTTGGGCTCTTTGACCTAAAGCTTATTATTAAATTGCCTGCTGTGCTTATTCAGGTTAATAACACATGTTTCCATTGATTTCGGGTCTCATAAATACAATATGTCCCTTAGTGTATAGATTAATTGTGGTGACTTATTAAGGAAAGCATTTTTCAAACAAAACATTAGCTAATTTCAAATGAATTTAAATATAAAAATATAGCATTCAATAGAATTTGAGACAGTTACACAAAATGACATTGATCAAAGAGATTAAATGACATAAATTTATTTTTCTTTCTTTCTTTCCTTTCCCTTTCTTTGATAAAGTCTTAGTGTATACCAAGGGCAATGTTCTTCAGATCTTAGAAGCAGGAGTGGAATCCATTTCCTAAATAACATGACTCTGGAAACTCAATGAACTTTGATAAATGTCAGTACTTGTAGAGGGGCTTCAGGCTTTTGGTTCATAGGGTTGCTATGAGTCGTGCTTGACTCGAAGGCAATCAACAACAACATTGTAAAAATTAATAATTGAGACGAAGACAGTTTACATATATAACCTTTACAAAAAATGGTTTTTAAGCATCTAATTGGTTTGGATCTGTACCCACATAAATGGCTTTTTATGGCAAAAGTAACTGAGAAAGTAACTAGAGAGTCATTTTCATTGCTGAGTCAAAATGTTAGATGAGTGATACTAAAAACCAGCCTCCCTCTCTTGCTGCCTTTGTGTCAAAATCAACTCACTGCTCGTCTCCATTGGGTTCCCGAAGTTGTAAACCACACAAGAGGAGATCACCCATCCTTTTCCATAAGACGAATTTGAGTCACCAGAGAGGCATTGCCTTTCAGTCAGCAGCACACGTTCTTTGGACAACATCAACAGAGGTTCCTGAAAATCAGCCTAAAGACTGAGGCAACATTTTTATTTTAATTGATAGTCCTGTTTATTGGTCGGAACAGGTGAATTTAGTGCCTTTTGCACTATAACATGTAATGAAGTTTGTGTTTTATTTCAGAGAGCACAAGGGGACCAATAGGAAGGAGCTGCACTGCAATCCTGAAGGTACAAGGTCTGAATCCACCCAAATCTCCGAGGGAGAAGGATAGACAATCTCCTTCCATGGGATTAAATGCCTCTGACAAACCCTCTGGCAGGTCAGCTATGGATCAGTTCTGACTCTACAGTGCACGACAATAACAACGACACCAACATTATTTTATACTGGTTTATTTGCAAAGGTTGTATACATTGTTTTGAACGCAGGATCTTTCCCTTCATCTCCCTCCTTCCAGGCATCAAATTATATAGAGTATAGGCTGTTGTGCATAGGGTCGCTATGAGTTTCAGACGACTCGGCAGCACATGACAACGACAACATGATTAACACCCTCCCCATCAATAACATTTTTAATACAAAATATGGATTTCAGGTTTTAGCAACTCTTCTACTCTAAATAGACTTGTAACAAAGATTTGGCAATGTACTTCAGAAAATCTGTCAAGGAAAGTCTGTGGGTCACAATGGTTCATTGTAGAGTCGATGATGGGCCCTGGATCAATTACTATTTTTATAGAGCACTGGGTTAATTCACAAGAAGCTAAGCATATTTATAGGTCCAGCACACACACACACACACACACACACACACACACACACTTCAAATTCCTTCAAATAAACAAATGATAAAAACCAGTAATTTATTGTTGACCAGTCCAATTATTTTTGGAAATGTGATGAAGTTAACTCAATAGTAAAGTCATTATTATGTTCTGAAAACACTGATAACTTCTAAGTGTTTTATTTCCTTATCTTTGCTTCCTGATGAACTGAAAGGTAAAGTAATCACAAATGACAATATTTAATATTTATTAAATATTAATATTTAATATTTTTTAAAAGTGTGAACAAAAAATATATCATTCTGAGGTTTTCGGTAATAGCAAGAGACCAGTAATTTCAAGCGTAGTCATATATTTTATAAAACATATAGGCTCAAACTCTAATAATATAAATTACATGGTTTTCAAAAATACCCAATTATTTTAAAATGAAGGATTTTCTTCACAACAGAGATAATACCATTCTTAGTCACAACACTTAAAGAAATGATGACAACAGCACTTAGGTTCATTTTTCTATCTTCTCAAAGCTTAAAACTAACAATAATATTACTTTAAAATACATATGTTTCTGATTTTATGGAATGCATCATGTTAAGTGGGGTAGTGTGAAAAACCTTGTGAATATAATGCAGCATCACTTCTTTGAGAAGATTTCTAAGCCATTAACTCTAAGTTACTTATAAAAAAGAGAGATGATCCTATATGGACCCCCTCTAAACAGAAAAGTCTCTTCAAAGATATAGCAACAAAATCAGTATTTATTAAATCCAATCAATAGTTCTAATTTTATTAAATGATTGTCATAGGCTTAAGATGTTTCATTACTGTGAAATAGTTCTTAGAACTTACAAAGAAACATATGCACATACATACACATTTTCATGCGTATTTTTTTAAGAGAAACAGCAGTGGGACTCATTCAAGAGCCACATAGTTTAAACATTTTTAAGATTTTTACTTCAGATTATTTTCAAAGTATGATCCCAGGCATTTTACATGAATATGTTGTAATTTAAAATATATTTCAATATTTATTTAAATATATTAGGAATATTTCTCTAAAATATATTACTCTTTATTTTCTAGGGAGTTCTAAGTGGCCTAGTGATAAGAAACTGCACTGACATCTCAAAGACTCATTCTGTTCCATCAGATGTTGTGTCAGAGAAAGATAGGCAATCTCCCCTGTACGAAATACAACGGCTGAAAACTTTATTTTGCATATGTCTAGAAAGTCTATTTTCTTTACTTCCTGTAACATTCACAGTACCTAGACAAGACTCCATAGTACCAGTTACTCACTCACTGTTGTAGAGTCAGAACCAACTAATAGCTGACCCCCTAGCAGGTTTGAAGAGACTCTGAATTGTATAGGAATAGATTTGTCATCTTTCACAGAGCAGCTGATGTTTCAGTGGCAGCATTTTTAATTTCCAGTCAAAGAGATTCATGAAGAGCCTACATATATCTGTCAAGAGAGGCCAAAGTTTTCTTCTGATACTGAGAAGATTTCAGTTGAATTTTCAAACTAAGGAAGAAATACCTGTTAACCTACTCCCAAAAGCCAGTAATTGAAAATCCAAGAGATCACGAATATTGAATCTACAATCCATCATAATGTAAGACTAGAAACTTTTTTTTCTCAGTAAGCATGAAGTCTTCAGCCATGAAAACAATTCAAGAATAACTAACAGCATCAATGACAAGACAGCAACATCCAACAGGAATTCTAGATGTTATTTATCCTAACCCTCCAAAAAGAGCATTGATGGAAAACTTGAAGAGTTCAAATAAGATCTTTAAATATTAATAATTTACTGTAATTTGTTAGTTTCTAAAACAGTAGTACTGCTACATATGTTGCTAACATTAGAGAAAGCTGGGTGAAGGGTATATGAGAAGTCTGCAATAATTTTTCAACTTTTACAAATGTTTGGATTATTTCAAAATAAGAAAATTATTTACATGGAAGAGACACCTAACAATGAAAATATTTTGGTGATGTTTTACAAAGTAGATTATAATTTGTAGAGATTCTAGAATAAATTAATCCCAGAACACTTAATTATCCTCATGAAAAGCTTAAACCTAGAGCAAGAGGATCTTGTGCACAGAGAGCGAGGGGACACTATATGGTTTAGAACTAAGAAAGGATGTGTATTAGAGTTGTATTCTCTCTCCACACCTATTCCATCTGTGTGTTAAACAAATTGCTCAAAAAGGTGGCCTCTATGAAAAAAAGAATGTGGTATCAGAATCGGAGGAAGACTCATCAATAACCTGTGTTATACAGATGGTCTAACCTTGCTTGCCAAAAGTGAGGACAACTTGAAATATTTGATGCATAGTATCTAAGAATCTTCGATATGGCTTGCATCTCAACTTCAGAAGAACAAAAATTCTCACCACTGAACCAATAAAAAACATCATGATGGATGGAGAAAAGTTTTAAACAGTTACTAACTTTACCTTGTTTGTAACTACACTCTATACTCTTGGTACAAACAATCAGAAAATCAGGAGATGTATTGCATCGGGCAAGTCCATGGTCAAGGAACTCTCCAAAATGTTGAAGAGTAATGATGTCAGGTTGAAGACTAAGGTGTGCCTGATTCAAGCCATGGTCTTCTCAGTCACCTGCAATCCATTTGAGAACTGGGCAATGAATAAGAATAACAGAAGAATTGATGCCTTTTTGTTGTGAAGGTGGAGATGAGTATTGAATATCCCATGGACTGTCAAGAAAAACATATGTCTTGGAAAAAGCCCAGCTGGAGTGTTCCTTGGAGGCAAAGAAGGCAAAGCTTTATTTTTAAAAAGCTTTATCTTTGAAGCTTTGGATATGAGCTAGGTGAAACTATTTTTTGAAAAGGGGCATCATGCTTGGAAAGATGGAGGGTCAATGAAGGAATGGGAGATTCCCAACGAGATAGGTTTGTATGGTGACTTCAGGAATGGATTCTAATGTGTCAAATGTGAAAAGGATAGCACAGGATAGAGCAGAGTTCTGGTCTGCTGTTTATAGAGTCACTGTGACTCATACCCGACTCAAAAGCACTTAAAAACAAGAAGATTTTACTTGCGTGTGATAGTAATGATATTGTTCAATGATTTCATGTTCTGTTGTACTTTCTTTGGAATGGACTCAAATAGAATTCTTTTTCAGTCAGTTAGCCAAGTAGCTGTCCTCCAATTTTTTTTATATAGAAAAATGAGCAACTCCAGCTCTGCAAGTACCAGTTGAAACATCTCATTTAGATTCTTTCATTTTCAGGCCTTTTAAAAAAATAATAACCAGTATCTTCAGTGCAATGAGATACCTTCATTCAGTACTTTGGTTATTGACCTTATGATATTTGATAAAACAGCTCAGTGTTCATCTGCTCCTTTTAGCACAGGGATTGTGTATTCCTGTCATCTTTTTTGGATGTTTCTTGTATTGCTGAATATTTCCCCCAATAATCCTTCACTACTACAAAGTTTCATTTTTTTCTTCAGATTTTTCACCTTAAGGAATGTTAAGTATGCACTTTTTAGTTTTCTAGTTCCTGACATTTGCCTATCTCACTATAATACTCTCCTTTGCCTTTTTGAGAATATTTTCAATATTATGTTTTCTTCCCATTATTTTGAGTTTTCTTCATTCTAGAATGAGTTTCAGATCCTGTTCTGATATGTAGTTTGGTTTTCTTTCCTGAAGTTTAATGATCTTTTGTTTTCTTCATGTTAGGTGTCCTTGATGTCATTGCATAGCTAATTTTGTCTTCTCTCATTAATGTGTACAGTAACAAGTCTCTTCTTGAGAAGGTCTCCAAATTCAGGTGATATTCAAGGAGCCAAATAATATTTCGGCTCTCAGGGAATCTTTACTCTTCCCCAGCTTCAACCTGAATTTGAATATGAATATTCAAATAACAAATTGAAGAGAAATAAAGTTGTAGTCATTATAAAAATATTATTTCAAGATCTACCTGTTTTTGATAAAACTTTAATATTACAAAGCCCATATGCATTGTTTTTTTCTGACAGACTATGCATAAGAAGAGATCTCTTCATACATTAATTTGATTTTATGCACCATTAAATAAAAGTTGAAATAATAGTGGAATTCTACAGACCTTTGTAGTCTGAAATTGATCAAACTTGCCATATTGATAATACTTGTGTATTGTAATACATAAATTAGAAAAGAAGATAAAGGATGTGGCTGGAAAATATGACCTTGGACAGAGATTATGTGGTAAAATTATTGACATATTAGGCATTGGAGAGATGAGATGGACTGGCATGGGGCATTTTG
>NW_006399758.1:30309637-30326109 GCF_000299155.1 Elephantulus edwardii | reverse complement strand
ATTGATTAGGTGACTGGGGTAATCGGGATGGGTGTGTCAGAGGCGGTGTGGTTGGCGCAGCATAGAGCAGGGTTTAGAGCTGTTGTGCATAGGGTCGCTATGAGTCGGAAATGACTTGATGGCACATAACAACAAAAACAATGACTTATTGTTGTTATGTGCTGTCGAGTAGCCTGCGATTCATAGTGACCCTATGTACAAGGGATCTAAACCCTGTTCTATCCCTTGCCAATCTTATTGTCTCCGACACACCTATCCCCATTACCCTAATGACTGAATCAATCCATCTCATCGAGGGTCTTTCTCTCCTATGCTGTCTCTCCACACTCCCAAGCATGACATCCCTCTCCAAGGACTGGTCCCACCTTGCAACCTGTCCAAAGTATGTCAGAAGAATCTTCAGAATCCTTGCCTCCAAGAAGCAGCCTGACTTCACCCTCTCTAGGACAAAAATGTTAGTTTTCCTAGCAGTCCATGGTATGTTCAATACTCTTCTCAAGCACCAAAGCTCAAAGGCATCAACTCTCTTTCTGTCATCTATAGTCATTGTCCATCTCTCTGATGCATAGTAAGTGAACCATGGCCTGTATCAGGCATACCTTAGTCCCCAGATTGACATCGTTGTTCCTTAGTACCTTGGAAAGGTCTCTGACAGCAGACTTTCCAATCCAATTTACTTATTAATTTTCTGGCTGATGACACCAAGAATGTTGATTGTAGGGTGAACCAAACTGAAGCTATCAACAATCTCAATCTCTTCCTCATCCATCATGATGCTGCCAATCGGCCTAGTGGTGAGAATCTTTGTTTTCTTGATGTTGACGTTCAATCCATATTGAAGGATGCTGTTCTCAACCCTTTGCAGCAAGCACTTCGGGTCCTCTTCAGTTTCAGCAAGCAGGGTTGTGTCATCTGTATAACGCAGATTGTTGATGAGTCTTCATCCAATCCTGATGCCACACTTTTTCTCATAGAGCCCAGCCTCCTGGATAATCTGTTCTGCATATAGATTGAAAAGAAAAGGAGATAGGACACATCCGTGAGAATACCCTTCCCAATTTTTAACCATGCTGTTTTTCCTTGCTCTGTTCTGAAGACTATCTCCTGGTCCAAGTATAGGTTTCACATAAGCACAATCAAGTGTTCTGGGATCCTCATTCTTCTCAGAATCAGCCATAGTTTGTTGTGATCCACACACTCAAATGCCTTTGCATAGTGAATTAAACATAGATAGGCATTTCTCTGGTACTCCCTGCTTTCAGCAAAGATCCATCTGACATTAGCTATAATATCCCTAGTGCCACCACCTCTTTTAAATCCAGCATGCACTTCAGGCAGTTCTCTGTTGATGTGCTCTCCCAGACATTTTTGGATAATCTTCAGCAGCGTCAGGATAGATGGTGAAGAGATTGATATTGTTCACAGCTTTAGTTTGTTTGGCTCCATAGTCAACACTCTTGGCACCAGCAGCAAGGACATTAAAAGAATACAGCAATAGGAATGTCTGCTGTTAGAGACATCTCCAAAGTAGTGAACAGCAACAATGTCAGTCTGGAGACTAAGGTGTGTCTGATACAGGCCATGGTCTTTGCAATCACTTGCTATGCATGAGAGCTGGACAATGACTAGGGATGATAGAAGAATTGATGCCTTTAAGCTGTGGTGTTGAAGAAAAGTATTGAATATACCATGGACTGCTAGGAGAACAAACAGGTTCATCCTAGAGAGGGTGAAGCCAACTGCTCCTTGGAGGCAAGGATTCTGAAGCTTTATCTGACATACTTTGGACATGTTGCAAGGAGGGACTAGTCCTTCGCAAGGGATGCCATGCTTGGGAGAGTGGAGGAAGACTCTCAATGAGAGGATTGATTCAGTGACTGGTGTAATGGAGATAGGTGTATTGGAGACAGTGTGATTGGCACAGGATAGAGCATGTTTTATATCTGTTATGCATAGGGTCAGTATAAATCACAGGTGACTCGATGGCACATAACAACAACAACATAAATATTAAATATGTATTTGTATACATTGATAATTTTATATTTTATATATAAAAGTAATCCAAAATATGCATTTGCTACACTGAGCTCTTTTGTAGGCTGTGGTACTAAAAGTATTATATGCATGTTTACCCTTTGGAATCTTGGGGAGACATTTTTCTCACAGATATTAAGTGCTAGCATCAGGCCAGGGCCTTGTACATTCTTGAAACAAGCTTGTCAGTGATGCATATTTATCTACTGAAACGATACTGTATGAGTTGGTGCAACCTAGAGGAACAATTGTTTAAAACTTTTCCCTTTTTGTCCTTTATTGGCAAATAATTATGTTTTCTTGGGGTTAGGTAATTTGATATTCAAATAAAGATGTTTCCCAGATTTCATCTCATATATACTAAAACCAGAGTTATTGAGACATATATATTCATATGAAATGTTTATCAAAATTTGCCCTATTTTTAAATTAGTTTTTCTATAAAATCTTATTGTTAGGTTGCTAAGTGCCATTGAGTTGTTTGTGGAGCCAAGCAAACTGACTGTAAAGAATCTCAGTCTCTTCACTGTCTCTCATGATGCTGCCAATCAGCCGAGTGGTGAGAATCTTTGTTTTCTTAATGTTGAGCTTCAATCCGTATTGAAGGCTGCAGCCTTCAATACAAAAATCTTACAAATGATCCTACCAACAATGTGTAAAAATTCCTTTCTTACCACATCCTCTCCAACATTTGTTACTTGATATCCTGTTAAACTTTGCCACTGTTACTGGAGTGAGATGGTATCTCATTGTGGTTTTGATTTGCTTCTTTCTTATTGTCAGGGATTTGGAGCATTTCTTCATTTGTCTGTTTGCCATTCAAATATCTTCCTCTGTGAAAATTCTTTGCATGTCTTTTGCCTATTTTGTAATTGGATTCTCAGGCTTTTTCTTGTAGAGGCCCAGGATTATTCTGTAAACTTATTTCCAGACTCTTGTATGAGATGGTATTACCAAATATTTGTTCATTTCTTTCCACCCTTTTGGGAAAAGTCTTTAATGCGCACAGCGATTTAATCTTTAGAAGGTTCCATGCATCCTCTTTAGATTGTGCATTTCTGGTTCTGGAAGGCTGTTTGTCACTTCCTCAAAAAGCTAAACATAGAAATTCCATATGACTCAGCTATTCCACCTCTTGGAATATACCCTGAAAATATCAGAACTGAGGCACAAACTGAGATTTGTACTAATGTTCATAGCAGCTTATTCACTATTGCAAGAATATGGAAACAGTTAAAGTGTCCAAACACAAATGAATGGATTAAGAAATTATGGTACATTCACACAATGGAATACTATATAACACGTCTGAACAGTGATTTTGTAAATTATTACCTAACTTGGGAGGGACTGGAAAGCATTATGCTGAGGGAACTAACTCAGGATCAACATTGTATAAATAAAACAAGGATAAATATTGTATAAACCATTATTTTAGAATGAGTATAGGATCCAAGAGGGGTGGGAGAGGTTGGAAGCAGAGGGAGGTGGATGTACAGGGAGGGGGTTATTAATCAATGGGTAGTACAATTTAATGGATGGGGGGAGGTGAGGGAAATGGAAAGAGTTTGTTCAAACTTGTATTCAAATTTTGTAAATAAGCCAGTAGAAAAAAAGAGTAAAGTGCATCTAAAAATTCTTACAAATAAAAAAAATTTGTAATAAAAAGTGTAACTCTTAATCATCAAGAAAGACTCTCTTAGGATCCACATCAAAGGATTCTGAAGAGTCAGATATCGAGTTAGGTTAAGAATGATAGATTTAATTTTGATTTACAATAACCCACAAAATAAAAATCCAAATACATATACTTTTCAAAGGAAAACATTTCTTGGTGCTATTCCTGTCTTTGTAACCTCAAACGCAAAGTTTGACACTCGCAGCAAGTCATGTAACTTTGAGGTCACAACAGGTCAGAGATACTTGAACCACTTTGGACGTTTAACATTACAGTAAAAAATGGAGAGAATCTGATTGCCTCATTATGTTGTTATTATTGTTCTTAAGTGCCGTCAAGTCGCAGGCGACTCATAGCGACCCTATGAAGGAGAGTCCTCGACGCTTGGGTGCCTTTCATCCTCTCTCCAGGTTCATAGGGTTTCCGGAGGCAAGCTATTATGGAAGAGGATGCCACTCCGCCTTCCAAGCTTCCTCATTATTATAAGAATTATTTCATCATGAAGTTATCCAATCTAAAATTATTCATTTCTTACTGCATCATTTCATTTCCTACTGTATCACGTGTCCTTGCTCAGTACTCTGTGTTGTGTTCTAGCTGTGTATGTCTACCACACCGCTTTTCCCATATTTCATACATTTTTACATGCTGCACAAGATTCTTATTATTTCCTGGCTTTAAAAAATGAGATTACCAACTGCTGTCAATTGGATTCTGACTCAGTGATCCTCTATCAGGTTTATGAAGCTGTAAAACTTTACTAGAGGGGACTGCTTGTTGTTCTTACCACTGAGTGGCAGTTTACCTTGCTAGTCTTTGCCCAAAGGCATGACCTGTTACATAGCGCATGTTCAGGTGACTTAAAGATCACACTTAGTGAAAAAAAAATTTTTAAACCTAGCTATGTATTTTTTTAAAATTTAGTATTGCATTTTTAAAAATGTATCCTTAAAAATACAACAGTCCGGAAAAAGAGCTGCAAATGAAATAACTTTTATTCCAAAGAAAAAAGTGAACTACAGGCAGGGGTGGGGGTCGGGGGAAGAGGAGTCAGGGAGGAAAATGTGTAACAATGAATGAATGGAAATTTAAGTTCTTTATAAACTTTCATTAAAATCTAAAAAAATTACAGCATTTACATAGAAATATTTACATATTAATTTATAGTTACAAATGACAATATATGAATTATATTTTAAACTCTAAAAACTCACCTGGAGAGTCATATACGAAATGTTTTCCTACTAAGTATTCAAACTAATTATATTTTGAGGATCAGTTTACATTCATAACTCTCTAAGCACTTGTATAGGATATATAATAGCTCGATCTTTCTTTGTCTACCTGGTACTGCTGAAAACTATACATTGATTTATAAATTAAAACATACAGCATAGTTCTTTGTTTGATTTTAATAAAATAATGACAAATAACTTATTTGAGGATAGATTTACTATTGCAGTAATTTAAAAATAAAAATACATTTTATTCATTACACAAAATATATTTACTTTCATTTGAGTAGTGTGTGTATAAATATCTAAATATAGAAGATATATAGACATAAACAGTAATTGTAACATTCCATGGAGTAAGTTCTTACCCATAACTGACCCTCTAGCAGGTTTTCAGTGGGGAGATTGTCTGTGAGGCGCTTGCCGATCCTTCCCCCATGGAGTTGTAGATAGATTTGAACTTCATGCGTTTGCGATTGCAGTGAAGTTTCTTATTATTAGGTTACAAATACTCTATATATGCATGCTGTTATTGTTGTATGCTTTCAAGCTGGAAATAACCTATAGCTCAACAACTAGCAGGTTTTTTCAGAAGTAGTAAATTTCATGGAAATTGTTTACCCATCCTTCTTCCATGTAAATATGGAAGCCATATATACACACACACACACACATACAGAGCTGAAGATCCTCTAAAGCTTTTTAGTCATTTGTTTACTTGTACATACATGCATAGAATTTGCTTTGCTTAATAATAAAAACAGCTAGCTATATTTTAATAAACTGGCAACTTCGTGCTGTCTCTCTCTTTCCTGATAATTTCTCTGTCTTCTTCCAATCAATTCTATTTATGCTAACCAATTGGAATCTTGGAAAAACTTCAAAGTGTATTATGTCACTATTTTAATTTAAGGCTGGTTTGAGGAGAACTAAATAGGATAACAATAATTTAGAATTGTTTTTATTTTTTTCTGAGTCTATATGCATTTTGTTGTTGTTGTTTTTGTTGTTGATTGTTTTCAAGTCAAGCATGACTCATAGATACCCTCTGAACAAAAGACTTGAAGCCCCTCTACAAGTATTGACATTTTTCAAAGTCATAGAGTTTCTGGAGATATGTTGTTTAGGAAGTGGATGCCACTCCTGCTTCCAAATATCTTAAAGCTGAAAATTATTAAGAATAACTGAAGAAAAATGGATGCCTTTGAAATGTGGTGTTGGCAAATAATGCTGAATATTCCTTGGACTTCCAAAAGAACAAAGAGTTATGTATTGGAGGATGTATACCTAAGTGCTCCCTGGAGGCAAAGATAATAAAGCCTTGTCTTACATACTTTGGGCACTTTGGTAGGAGAGGTTATTGCCTGGAGACAGATACCATGTTGAGAAAGTGGAAGGCTGGCAAACAAGAAGAAAAAGAATATCCTTGACCAGATGGGTTTACATGTGACAGAAATAATGGGCATTAGTGTATCAGGAATTGTGAGGATGCATGGGTTAAGACAGTGTTCAGATTGGTTATTTATAGGGTTGCAATGGATGGTACATGGTATCTGACAACACAAAAACGTAGTTCTGTAATCACATAATTAATATATTAGAAAATACAGACATCTTTGAAGATACTTTGTTCTTTTGCTTAAACATGGTGTATTATTGATGAACTTCTTTCAGACTCATTGAGCAGCAAATAATGGTAAGAAATATAGGTCAAACGAATTTTCATTCTCATAAAGAGGACAAAATAAGATTTTTTAATCAGACATTCAATTTAGAGAGAGTGCTATGTTTCTTTTTTCCCTTTGATTTTCAGAACTCTCAAAGCAATAAAAAGGAATAAAATTAAACATGCAAACTTTACCTTCAGTGAAATACAAAAGAATTTGAAACCACAAACCATGAAAAAGAAAAAAAAAAGATATATGAAAATTAACAATTATCAAGCATGAGAGTATATTGGAGAGAGACCACAAATCAATGATACTGATTTCGGAATGCTCTAATACAATACTGATTAGATTTCACATTGATGGAGAATTAGAAAGAACAAAACCATAATTATCTGAAGAATGAATACTCTTTATGTCCATTCTCCAGATCTTCTCTAGTTTTTAATGTAAAGTAGCTAAAGCAAAATTAAATTTTACCATAAAATATATTTCTATGAAATAATATCTCTATTGTTATGAGGTACAGAGAATTGGTAAATTATCGTATGAACAGTTGTATAAGTTTCAATGTCCATTGATTCATTAAGCTTACCTTATTAAAAAAATCAAGAAATCATAAAAAAATCACTGACAAGGGAATTCAGCACTGAAAAAGGGAATTCAGCAATTGGAAAATTAAACGTATAGAAGTAGCATGTTTTGGGTTTTTTTTAAGTCACCATTGAGGAAAAAACCCACAAACAAAGAAGGATGTAAGGTTTCCATTGCATTTACTCCATTATACCACTCTAATGTAGAAAAAGAATACAATTGTAGATAAATTTGTAATTTATTATTTACGTGAATAAATGTATATGGTTATTTTGTGTACCACTGAGTTGTAACTGGCCCAGATTTTCAGTCAATGGATTGCATGGGAGGAGATGGTCCATCTTTTTCCCGTGGAACAGCTGGTGAATTAGGACCTCATTGGCAGTGCAGCTCCTTGTTATCAAACTATTCTCTGACTGCACTTCTTCAAAGACAAATTTCATAATCCACTAGCTGCTCCAAAGGAGACAATTGGGCAATCTATTTTCATGTGATTTACTACTTCTTAAAACCTACTTGATGGTTTTGATTCAATGGCACATAACAACAACAATAATGCAAGAGAGAAATTAAAAATCTTGATGAGAGATCAGTTTTCAGAAATCCCCTCAAACTGTTTAATTATTTTCCAACTTATTCATAAAACTTAAAATGTTTAAAACGTTTAAGTTTTAAAAATAAATTCCAAATTGGAAAAGTAGTTGAGTCTGTGGAAACAGAAGGAAGATGCTTAAGAGCAGTAAATGGTAACTTTATTGCTATTGAGTACTTTTGAGACCAAACTGACCAATGAGCAGGTTTCAGAGACAACAAATCACATGAGAGATGCCCATCTACCTACTATTGGACAGCTGATGGGTTCGAACCATGTGCCTTTGGCTTGGCAGTTCAAATTCTTACCACTCTGTCACCCGTACAAAGCATGATAAATATGATCTGTGAGACTACATGAAGCATTATGACTTGGTTTCCAAGTCTGCTTTGCAAAGTTGATAATATTGCCATTGAAGGAGGATTGTCCTTTCATATTCTTTTAATATCTCAACTTCATTGGCTTCTTTTCATGACATTGTGTATCAAAAGCCACTTAGCTGAGCATGATCCTAGCTTATCCAATTCATTCAAAATTTTACTGCTCATCTCCTTTACAAAGATTACCTCACTACTTGTTTCCAATAATCAGCAGATTCCACAACCTTAAATATACACTTTTCATTCCAGGTCATCATGTGAGCTGTGGTTTCCCTTCACTCTTGTCCCCTGGTGCTGGTTGAAACACATTATCTCCAACTGATCAGCAAAGTTTTAAATTGACTCTCAGATTTACCTCTACTATCTTACATTTTTTAGTGAGTAGAATCTAATAAAGATTCAAGTAACAATGAGTAAAATGCAGGATTCATGTTTTGTGAGCTAAAACAGAATTAATCTTCCTCATTGTTGCCCTTGTTTTTCAGCTTTTCACAATATATTTTGACCGATATATAACCTAATTCATTGATAAACACACATGCAAATAACTATAAATATGGTTGTATGTAAAAATATGTTTGAGTTTAGAAGTAGAAACAAAATGTTAATAATGTATGTTAAAAATCATCATCATTGCAAAGATGGTGAAACTTAATCCCACTTACTTTAAGCATATTTTCAGGAGGAATCTAATCCTTGAAGAGAGACATGATGTTGGGAAAGGTAAAAAGTCAGAAAAAGAGAGGAAGCTCCTAAACCAGATTGATTGACACAGTGATTTAAGCATGACACAAAATGATTTGAGCATGACAGAAAATGGTGCAGGACAGGGCAAGGTTCAGATGTGTTCTTCATAGGGTCGATGTAAGTCAACTCAAGGATGATTAACAAGAATGTTAAATGTTTAACAACAGTATTCCACAAATTTACTTTTCAGATGAACTTTATGGTTCTGGGCTTTACTCCCAGGACTCTGATCAACCTTGAGTTGATTTTTTTTTTATATGATGTGAGATGTGGATCATGTTTCAGCTTTCTTAAGGTAGTAGTCAAGTTTTGCCAGCATAATTTTTTGAAGAACAAATGATTAAAGGAGCAATAAATTTGTAAATTAATACCTAACTTGGGATAGACTGGAGAGCCTTATGCTAAGTGAACTAACTCAGTCCCATAAGGACAAATACTGTATAAGACCATTATAGCAGAACTAGTATACGTATTGAAGGGGAGGAAGGGGGAGCAGAGGAATAAGAATGGGCAAGGGAGTGTTAATTATAGGGTTACACAATTTGATGGGTGGAAGAGTGATGAAGAAAATGGGAAAGATCTAGTGTGAAAATAAAATATTTTTTAAAATTACCTTTCAAATTCTTCCTCAGGTCCTAAATTTTGCCATTCTTACGAATACTTCAGATTGTTTCCCATGCAGAGGTGGCAATGTCTTTATTTAGGAGCATGAGATATGTCTTATTGCCTTTGTTTTTTGAGAGGAGAGAGAATAATTGTTCTATAATATGGTATTGATAATTTAAAAAATAATCATATAGTAACTGACTGGAAGAGATTCATGTTTATTCACATTTCAGAAAAAGATGATCCCCATAGAGTGTGGGAATTATCAAAGAGCATCACTAATATTACACACAAGCAAAATTCTGCTGAAGATTATCCAAAAATGACTGAAACTGCAAACTGGGTTTAGAAGAGACAATGGTACTAGGGTCATCATAACCCATGCTGGATGTATCACGGCTGAAAGTAGAGAGCTCAAGAGAAATGTCTATCTGTGTTTCACTGACTGTGCAAAGACATTTGACTGTGTGGATCACAAGAAATTGTTTCTAACTCTGAGAAGAATGGGAATCATAGAACATTTGATTGTGTTTGTGCAAAACCTGTGTTTGGACCAGGAAGCAGCTGTCAGAACAAAACAAGGAAACACTGTATGGTTCAATACCAGGAAAAGTGTCCATCAGGGATGAATCCTTTCTCTATACCTTTTTAATATATGCATGGCAGATTACTCAGAAAGTTCCAGTCTATAAGGAAGAATGTGGCATCAGGATTGGCGTAGACTCATCTACAACCTGTGCTATGCTGAAACTAAGGGGGACCTGAAGGGCTGGCTGCAGAAATGCTACAATATGGACTAAGCTAAATATCAATCAACAAAGATTCTTACCTCCGTATCAATTGGCAGCACCATGATAGACAGAGAAAAGGTTGATATTGTTAAAACAGTTTAAGTTTACTCAGATCCACAATAAATACTTCTGACACTAGCATTCAAGTAATCAAAAAATGAATTACATTGGGAAAATTTGCCGTCAGGGACCTCTCCAGCATACTAAAGAGCAAAGATGTCAGTCTAAGGTGTGCCTGAGTCAGGCCATGATCTTCACAATTACTTGCTGTGCATCAGAAAGCTGAACAATGAATAACAATGACAGAAAAAGAGTTGATATCTTTGAAGTGTGGTGCTGGAGAAGAATATTGAACACACTTTTGGACTGCCAAAAGAACAAATAAGTCTTTCCTGGAGAGAGTGAAGCCAAAGAGTGGAAGCAAAGATTTTGAAGCTTTATCTCAGTTTGGCATATTGCCAAGAGGCGACGAGTCATTGGAGAAGGACATCATGCTTGGAAGGATTGGGGACAACATGCTTGGAAGGGTAAGGGGATAGTGCAACAGAGTAAGACCCAGGATCAAATGAACTGACCCAGTACCTGTGATAATGGGTGTGTAGAAGACAGTGAGACTCATCCATGAGAAGGCTGGGTTCAGAGCTATTAGGGTTGATATGAGTCACAAGTGACTCAATAACAAAACAGCTCCAAATCACCAGACTACTTAGATAAAACTCTGTAAACTTATCAATTTATTTACAAAATAATCTTCCAGTAATTTATAGTACAACTCCAACAAGCCAATTGTGGTTTATTCAAAACAAATGAATTTTGAAGCAATTGACACTGGCTAAATGGGAACATTTACAAAGCTATTTAATTTGAACATTTGAAAAACATGATATACCAAGATATATTTTCTCTTAGAAAAAATGACGTCTTGGTAGATTCTGAAAAAAATATATCGTGCCACTTGTCAACCCCTTTATAGCCAAATGTTCTGTCTTTTAAAATATATAGATGAAGAAGCCATGTATCTCTTCCATGATTATTCACTTAATGGGTGTTTCATTTTCTCCACATTTCATATGCTCAATCTTTGGGAAATGCAAATATTCTAATGAAAATCAGTGATACCTTTGAACTCACCATCCTATGCTCAATTTGATTGCCTTCTATCAGCTGTCTGCCAAGTGCTGTTTGCCAAATCATGTATCATTTTCTCAAGGATACTTTCCCAGTGGTAAATCCATGGATTTTTTTAGCAATCATTTGAATATTATAATTTGCTTTACTGATACTGTGTTTTTTTAATTTGAAAAGTATTTCTATTTATGATAATACAATTAAGATAAATATAGAAAACCATTGCTGTTGTTGTGGGCCTTGGAGTTGGAACCAACCCATAGACTGAACCTCTGACAGGTTTTCAGAGGCTGTTAATCACAGGAGAGGAGATTGCCTATCCTTCTCCTGCAGAACAGCTGGTGATCTTGAACCAAGGGCCTTAGGGATTGAAGCACAGCTTCTTGTCACTAGGCCATCAGAGCTCCCAGAAAATCATTAGACATGCTCATGTTTAAGCTTTGATTAGATGCTTCTTGGACCTAAATTTTCATTTCTGCTTAATTATACAGGTGAAGCCAGAACACGTAAGAAATTTTCTATTTATGGACAATGAAATCTTCCAGTAAATTGTACTGTATGACCTCCAGATGATCTGGATACAATCTGAGGTGCTCTGTTCTTAGGCAGCAGTTGAAAGTTTTTCTTTCTAAATTACATTATTTGAATTATCTCAAGTTGCCTTCAGACTTCATTCTATTTTATTTTATCAAGATAAATGTCACTGCATTTCAAAGTTTTACATATACTTGCCTGGTCACAAGACAAGCATCTAATTTATGGCATTAGTAAATACAATATTGACCAAAATTTGAGATTGGAAAGAAAAGATGAATAGGTGTTTCTGAAGCAGATTGTGTCCTTAACAGCTGTTTACATTTCAAAGAGGACATTGTTTAGGGTAAAACATAATTCCAATAAAAACAAGCCTATTTAAATTTTCTATCTTATTGCTTTGTTTGGAATAAACACCCAATCTTTTTTACCTGCACTAACTTATCTTTATGGGAGTCATAAATATACCCCAGGTTGTGACCTGGAATATCATGTTTTGATGTCAAAAACTTGGTTTGATATCTGACTATATATCTCACCTTGCAAAAATGGCAGTTCTAGTCTTTTCATAAAAATACAGCAGACAACAACTCAAAATTCAGGATGAAGTAATTTTAAATTTCAAGTTCAGTTATATTTCCTTTCACTTAAATCTTTATGATACTTGGAAATGCATGGATTTTGTTTGTAAAATAATTTAACATTAAAAAGTCTGATTATGGTGTAAGAAACATTCAAAATATATAATCTTAGTTCCTTCTCTGTACATGCAATGAATGTTCGAGCTAGGTGAATGTTATTTAAATAAAAGAATAGTCTTGAAATCGGCTTGATGACACCATAACACAAGGTTTTGTTAAGCAGCCAGTGATCATGACATGTCACATCAGGACATTCAGGTTTGATTACTGAGTTCTAGTGCAGTGGCCCATAGGGAGCTGTGCTCCTAATTAAAAGGTGTTACCTCTCTGGTTGTTTGAACCTATCAGCATTTCTATAGTGAAGATGAACAAAATCCTCCCCTGTGATTTATAACCTGAGGAAACCCACTGGGCGATCAGCTAGAAGTCACTTCTAAACCCCAATGAATTTGTAGAGTTTCAGGTTTGATTCTGGTCAAAGCAGATCATGGACAACAAAAATGCATCTGTCTGAGGAGATCCTTATGTGTTGATGCTGAACAGGTTTTAGCTATCTTGCAGACTGACAGACTGAGAAGAAAGAACTGGTGTTTACTTTGAAAATCAGTCAAAACCCTATGGATTATCCAAACCACAATCATTCATAGAAATGGTGCAGGACTGGAGAGATGTTAGTTCTGTTGTGCACAGGTTTCAGTTAAATTGGGGGTCAACAGGACAGGAGCTACCAACAAGAGTCCCATTACCGGTCATATTAAATGTGGTTCTCTGGCCAGCTATAGCTTTACTTAAGATTAGAATACAGAATCTCAGGCTCCTGATTAGGTTTACTATTTCAGACTGGACATTTTAAAAAGGATTTTACATATAATCCCAATGCACATGAACATTTGAGAGGGATTTATGCTCTGATCCTTATTGTATTCATTGTTGTTGTTAGGTATTGTAGAGACAAGTAGAATTCGTGGTGAATATTTGAACGACAGAGCTGAACTCTGACCTGTTCTGTACCGTCTTTATATCATTTCTTATACACTTGAGACCACTGCTGCAGTTTTATGTCAATTGATCTTGCTGAGGGTCTTCCTCTGTTTCCAAGGAATAATCTCTCCTTCCCACATCCCCAGTGTACGAGAGATGAACCTTTGCCACCTTTTCCTCCAAGCAGCATCCTGGCTGTACTTTTTCCAACACATGTCTGTTTGTTCTTTTGACAATCCATTCAGTAGTTATCTCTAACACCGTAACTCAAAGAAATCAATTTTCCTTCTGTCATTCTTATTCATTGTCCAGCTCTCAGTTGCTTAGCACGTGGTTGAAAGGATCATGGCCTGAATCAGGCACACTCACTAACATCATTACCCTTCATACTTCAGAGAGATCCCCGATAGGGGAATTGTCCAATGCAATATTCTCATGATCAGATTGCTAGTAAAAAGTGTATGGATATAAGTAAGATAAACCTGTTGAAAATGTCAATCTTTTCTCCATCTGTCAATATGTGCCTATTATTGCGGTGATGAGTACCTTTGTTTTCTTATTGTTGAGATGGAATTCATATTAAAGGCTTCAGTCTTTGATTTTCTGAAGCAAATGTTTCAATTTCTCTTCACTTTTAACAAAATTATGTCCTCTGAATAAGGCAGGTTGGAGATATTCATCTTTCTCCAATCCTGATGTCACATTCTTCTTCACAGTCTTCATTATTGAACTATTTGCTCAGCATGAAGCTTGGATACGTATGGAGAAAGAATACAACCCCAAAGCACACCTTTCCTGATTTTAAACCATGCTGTGTTCCCTTGTTCTGTTTGGGCAACAAATGCCATGTATAGGTTTCAAATGAGCATAATTTTTATTTTCTCAAATTTAGCGGAGTATGTTATGATACACCTAGCCAAATGCCTTTGTATAGTCAAACACAAGTAGACATTCTTCTGGTATTCTTTGCCAGGATTCATCTGACCTCAGCACTGATATCTATCCCAGGTGTCATGACTTCTTCTAAAGCCAGATTGGACTTCTGGAAATTTTCTGTCCATGTACAATTCTAATCATTTTTTGGATGATCTTCAGCAATATTTTGCTTACATGCAATATCAATTATATAATTTATAATTATATAATCTCCACATCCAGTTGGATTATCATTCTTGGGAATGAATATGGATCACTTCCAGTCATCAGGCAAGGTAGCAATTTCATGGCCTAGATTGGTGAGCACATCCAGACTAATATCTGTTAGTTGAAATGCATCAATTGGTATTCCATTGATTTCAAGGGTGTTGGGTTGGTTTTTTTTTCCCCATCAGTGTCTTCCATGCTTCCTGAATTTCTTCCTTTAATGTCATTGGATCTTGAATCTTTTCATGTGGTACTTCTTGAAATTTTTCAGTGTCAACCAATTATTTTTTCTATTACAGTATCTGTGTATTTCTTCTATCTTCTATTGATGTTGCCTGGATAATTAAAAAAATTTGTTGGAAATAAAAAAAATTAAAAAAAATAAAAAAAAATTTGTTGGGTTTTTTGTTGCTGTTGTTAGGTGCCATCTAGTCAAGTATGATCCATAACAAACTTATTAACCCTATTCTATCCTATGTCATCATCACACTTCCTGACACACTAGAGTCCATTGCCACAGTCACTATGTGAATTCACCTAGTTGAGGGTATTCCTCTCCTTCCCTGACCCTCTGCCATTCCAAGCATTATGTCCCTCTCCAAGGAATAGTCTCTCCTACAACATGACCAAGTATCTGAGACAAATTTTTATCACCTTTTCCTCAAAAGAGCATGCTGACTGCACTTTCTCTAAAACATATGTGTTTATGCTTTTGGTAGTCTGTGGAATGTTCAGTACTCTTCTCTAACACCACAGCTCAAAGACTTCAATTGTTTTTCTGTCTTCCTGATTCACTGTCAAGCTTTCAGATGCATAGCAAGTGACCAGAAAGATCATGGTCTGAATCAGACATATGGTAGTCTTCAAACTGATAACGTTGTTTCTCAATAATTTGGACAGGTCTCTGACTGCAGATATCCTTGAACAATATGTCTTCTAATTTGATTATTATTGCTGGTATTGATTGTGGATTCAAGTAAGATAAAATTGTTGACAGTCTCAATTTTTTTCTCTATCATGAATTTGCCTATCCATCTATATTAAAGGCTGTGTTCTTCGATCTACTGCAATAATTCATTAAATTCTCCTCACTTTCAGAAAAGTTGTTTCATCTTCATAACACTGATTATTGATGACCTTTCTTCCGATCTTGATGCAACAGTCTTCTTCACAAAGTACAGTTCAGCATATAGATTGAATAGTTATCTAGATAGATTACAACCCTGACACACTCCTTTTTTAATTTAAACTCTGTAGTGTTCCCTTGCTGTGTTCACACCAAAGCCTCTTCATCTAGGTATCAGTTTCTTCAGAGCACAACTAAGTTCTCTGGAATTCCCATTTTTCTCAATGTTAGCCATAACTTGTTATAATGAACACAATAAAATGCCTTTACATAGTCAATAAAACATAAATAGACATTCTTTTGGTATTCTTTACTTTCAGCCAGGATCTGTCTGACATCAGCAATGATTTCCCTCGTGCCATGGCCTCTTCTAAATCCTATTTGAACTTCTGGTAGTTCCCTATGTATGTTCTGTTCTAGACATTGTTTAATGATCTCCAGCTAGATTTTCTTACATGTGATATTAATGATACTGTTTGATAGTTACCATATTCTATTGGATTACTTTTCTTGAGAGGGGAACAAAGATTGACCTGTTCCAATCTGTTGGCCAGACAGCTGTCCTTCAAAATTCCTGGCATAGATTGGTGAG
>NW_006399758.1:30306616-30307997 GCF_000299155.1 Elephantulus edwardii | reverse complement strand
TGTATTTATATGGATATTATCCTATCACAATATCCTAAACATTCTACGTATCCAAATAAAAGTTTTTCTCCATTCAAGTATGTTTATATGTGTGTGTGTGCATGCACAGGCATGTGTAATTTTAAGGTAACAAATATTACCTCTGTTGTTTTTTTATTTGTTTTAAGCATTTATTCTGTTAGCATATACCAAGAACAAACCTTCTAGCCTATATGATGATCTGATAAATGAAAGAACAAACAAAATATTATAATTCAGTGGAGTTGATGATTATTTTAACAAAAAATAATCACATCATGGAAAATATCTCTTGAAAACAAGAACAACTTGATTAAAGTGTTGTTTATAAAAACTTCTGAAACAAAATGAACCCATTCTGTTAGATATTTGGAGAAAGTAGTGCTTTGTAAGAGTAGTCCTGGTGGTACAGTAGTTAAAATACTTAACTGCTAATGAAAAGCTTACTGATTGGCCTAATGAGACAGACTTATTTTATCTTATTAAAAATACCCTCAAAAAACCCTCCACTCACTGAGTCTTAACCATATCTGGCCCATCATTGGATTTCCAATCCTATAAATCACTGACTCCATAAGTATATATTTCACATATTGTTTCAGACCAAGGGTAAAGTAATAATGAGACAGACAATCAAGAATGAGATAAGAGAAAGTAAAGACAGGGGGCCAGCAGTCCTGATGACTGAAGTGCCCAAGCCATGCCTCTCTGTGTTTTTATTGAGAATCCTCAGGAAGGTAAACAAAGGATAATCACAAAGGATTAGAAAACAAAAATAAAGGATCATGGTGAAGTCTTTTTACAGATAAGGCAGAGTTCTTCTCTATCGTTTACCTTATGGTAATCTCCGGAGGGAGGGATTCAGTAAATACAAACTAGGAAATATGTTAACTCTTAAGGAATGCCTTAGTGCATCAGGGTGAACTCTAGTTTGTATTACACCTCCCTTGTATTCTGATATATTATTTGGTTTATTATTAATATTAAATTTGATATTTGACCTCCCACAACATATAAAATGGTTAAGATTAATAAGATAAAGAAAAATATTACAAAGTAAAAGAACAGGTAATAGATCAACTAAAAATTATCAATTTGGAGTTGATGTTATTTTATGTGAATATGTAAATAAATATTTTCCTCATTATATATTCACAACTAAATTCAAATCTTTAGTTGAGTGAAGTTATGGCCAATTCTTGAGTGATCTGTGGTTATTATGTGTCTTTGACTTGACTACAAAACATAGCAATGCTATGCACAATACTTCTGAACCCTGCTCCATGCTGAGACAGTCTTACTCTGTCTGACACATCTACCTTCATTTCCCCACTTACGGTCCCTTACATCTCCTTTGCCTTAC
>NW_006399758.1:30303447-30306487 GCF_000299155.1 Elephantulus edwardii | reverse complement strand
GAGAAGTTTCATTTCATCCTCTTCAAGACATATCTATTAGTTCTCTTGGCATTACTCTTCTCCAGCACCACAACTCAAATGCATCAACTTTTCTTCTGTCATCTTTGGACATTGAGTGATTTAGGAAGCATGAAAAGAAGATAGAAGGAATATACAGAATCGAACAGAATTGACTGACACTGAAATATTTCAGATAGTACCATATGATCCAACAATGTCTTTGGAAATGGAGGAAGAATTTCAAGTTGCACTGAATGTACTGGTGAAAAATAATTCTTCAGGAATCAATGGGGTACCAATTGACATGATTCAACTCCTCACTAATTTTGGGTATATTGTCAGATATTTTGGTTATATTGTCAAGAAGTACCAGTCCTTGGCAAAAACACTATGCTTGCAAAAGTATGGGATCAGTGAAAGAGAGGGAAATCTTTAAAGAGGTGGATTGATACAGTGATTATAACAATGAACTTGAGCATGATGAAGATAGTGATGAGAATGCAGATAGGGCAATGTTCTATTTTTCATAAGGCCATCAGCAGTTGTGGTCAACTTGAGTGCATGTAACAACAACAGCCACAATGTATGCTTAGTAGTGGGATTACTGGAACAAAGGTGTTTCTGTTTGCAACTTGCTAAGGAACTAAACTGCTGTCTACTGGCTATAGTGATTGCATCATTTTGCATTCCTACCAGCAGAATATCAAAGTTCTAAATGCTCCACAACCTCATGAGCTTTTGTCATTTACTGTCTTATTGAATACTGCTGTGTTTTATGAGATGAAATAATATCTTATTGGTTTTTGTTTTGTTTTGTTTTGTTTTTTTTGTACTTCTATAATAGCTCTGTTGGCCTAGTGGCAAGAAGCTATGATATAATCCCAAGGTACACAGTTTGAAGCCACCAGCTCCTCCACAGAAAAGAAATTGACAATCTCCTCCTGTGCAATTAACTGCCTTTAAAAACCCATCAGAGAGTTAGCTACGTGTTGGTTTCGACTCTATGGTACACAAGAACGATAGTTAGTGATCTTGACCATTATTTCAGATGTTTGTTGGCTATGTGAATGTGTTCTTTGGTGAAGTATCTATTTATGTTCTCTGCCTATATTTCAATTGGACAACAAGTATGTTTTGATCTCTTACTGAAAATAACAGCAAATATTTAAATAATCAATTATATATCCCTTTTTGACCAGATATACATAACCTGGACAATTTTGGTCATCTATGTTATATATCTGGTAAATGGAGCATACCAATCAAGATAAGCATTCTAGGTTGCACAGAGTTTAAAACATTCAGCATCTTGGTTTGAATCTATCAACTACCAGGACAAAGACATGATTCTGCTTCAGTAACATTTCACAAATTTGGAAATTACTTGAGAACATTTCCACTGTGTTCTATAGTGTTGCTTACTGAGTTGAAATTGACTGCATGACAATAGTTTGACTTTCTCTTTTTTGCCTTTGTCTCCTTTTTATACACATAAAAATCAAGTCTTGCACACACACACACACATGTACACACACACGTACACACACACACACACACACACACTTTTAAATACATTTTCGTTCTGGGAAAGGAAGTGTAATTTTTAATTATTCTTTAAAATATTTTGAGTTTTGAATTTTGTCTCATAATTGCATTCAGATTTTAAAAGAGCATAATTTTATTTCCAAGATATAAGCTGTTTATGAAGATTTTTAACTGTCATTGCATCCAAATAGCAATGTGATAAACTTGAAAGACTGGGCCCATTAGAAGAGCAGATGGTCTGTCTGAGATTTTGTGGGTCAGAAGCAAGTCTAATTTAAAAACAGCCAGAAAGTAATGGACAGTATTCAAATTCTGAATCCAGAGAACAAATATTTTTCTATGGTTGGTTTGGTAAACTCTGTGACAGTTGAGCATCTGTGTATGATGGAGAAACGGGATGGGGTTTTTTGTTTTTGTTTTTTTTTTAAAGCTATCCTTGAAACTTGTCCATTTGAACTAGATGATCCATTCTCTGTAATTAAGACTAAGAAGTGGATATCTGTCACAAGCTAAATTAATATGAATTCATTCAAAAACCTTGCAAGAGACTTACCATGCTGATCTGTGTAGCATGACCCTGAAGAGGACATGTTATTATAGGAGTGAGATTTCATTGTCAAGAAGAAATGTCACTCTGGCAAATGCTGAAGAGGGCAAGTGAGCTTTTCAGAGGGTAAAGTGCTTATCAATTAGATGTAAATTAGCAGGCTGAGCAAGTTATTTGATAAATGACTGCTTCCAGAAGACAAAATGGTAGCCTCTTGTACAGAAGCATCTATCACTCAAAGGTGAGGACATTACTTTTAAAGACCATTCTATTTCTTTTACATTTTTATTTGCTACCTCTTTAGTTTTAAAAAAGTGACATGGTGAGGTTAAAATGCTCAGTCATTCTATTTCTATGAATGAAAATCTATACAGGACCTTGGAAACATTCCTTTGTATATTTATTTCAATGCATGTCTAATCCATGCATACAGATGAAGACCAAGCTAAGAGAATCAAGGTAGAGGTATTGGTTGAAAGCTAAACAAACCTGTGGTAAGGATATACAATGGTTTCAATTCATAAATGCCTCTGATATCATAAGGCCTTTGTCTGGAAGCAAGTCATCAATGTAACTCTGTCACACATTTGCTTTACAGTGCAATTCAGATAGATGTATTGGCCACTGTATTTTTCTATTTGAATACCCCAGCTTAACTCTGTTGTTGTTGTTATTGTTATGTGCCATCAAATACTTGTGATTCATAGCAACCCTTTGCACAACAGCTCTGACTTTGCCCTATCTTGAACCAATCTCATTGTCTCCAACACACTTATTGTTGTTGTTGTTATGTGCCATCAAGTCACTTGCAACTCATAGTGATTCTATGAACAAGAGCTCTAAATGCCATTCTATCCTGTGACAACCTAGCCATCTCAAACGCATTCATTCCCACCACTCCACTCACAGAATCCATCCATCTCATTGAAGGTCTTCCTTTCCTTCACC
>NW_006399758.1:30300209-30302194 GCF_000299155.1 Elephantulus edwardii | reverse complement strand
AGATAGATATTTGGTCCCATTCCAAAGAAAGGTGACCCAACAGAATGCAGAAATTATTGAACAATATCATTAGTATCACATGCGAGCAAGATTGTGCTGAAAATTATCCAAAAACATTTCAAACAGAGAAATGCCAGATGTACAGGCTGGATTTAAAAGAGGTTGTGGTTCTAGGGATATTATAGCTAATGTTTGATGGATCTTGGCAGAAAGCAGGGAATACCAGAAGAATGTCTATCTGTGCTTCATTGACTATGCAAAAGCTTTTGACTGTGTGTATCACAGCAAGCTGTGGCTGACTCTGGGAAGAATGGGAATCCCAGAACATTTGATTGTGCTAATGTGAAACCTAAACTTGGAACAAGAGGTAGTCGTCAGAACAGAGCAAGGAGACACTACATGGTTCAGAATCAAGAAGGGGGTTCGTCAGGGATGTATTATGTCTCCATACCTTTTCAATTTTCCAACACACTTACTCCCATTATATCAGCTACTGTTTCGTTCCATCTCATCCATTGTCCTCTTCTCTTGCACTGTCTCTCCGCTCTCTCAAGCACAATGTCCTTCTCCAAGGACTTGTCCCTCTTGGCAACATGCCCAAAGTATGGGAGACAGAGTTCCAAAATCTTTGCCTCCAAGGAGCAACCTTAAAAATATTATTTCTGTGTCTTTACAAATATCTGAGTTTTAAAAAGACATGAATTTAAATGACTGTGATTTTTTTTTCTGTTAAAAAAGAATTCTCAATATATTTTAGCACATGTTGGCCTTCCATTACTACATATAAATCCTACTCTACTCTTCTTAAATTCCATTTTTCTCTTCAACATTTGTTATATACATTTATTTTATTCTTATTTTATTTTACTTTTTATTCTCTGATATGACATGCTGGCCTTAAGTCCTTCCATCTTTATCTTCTTTTTTAACCCTTTCACTCTTTTATCTAATTCTCTTCCCTATTCCTACTTTTCCCATTTTTCTTGTTCTCCTTTCTTTTTCTGTTCATTCTTTAATTTTAGCCTTCATTATTTTGGATTTTCTATCACCCTATCTTTTTTTGAATGAACTCTTATGATGTAGTCTTTAGGAAGTTGCACTGCTAATCCTAAAGCTTGAGCCCTCTAGCCATTCTTATCCAGCAACAGCTTCTTGGTAAATATATGGCCAATCTCCTCCGAGGCTTTACAGCCTTGGAAAATCCATTGGAGGATCAGCTATGAGTTGGTTCTGACACAACTGTAGAGAAAAAGTGGGCGTGACGTCCTTTGACAAGTTTTCTATCTTCTGTTTCTTTTCTCCTACATTCAGAATTATTGCTGTATCCCTCCGATCTGTCATCAGTATCATGGCTGGATCAAGCAAAGAGATTTCTATAATATTCAATATATCTGAGCATCTTGGTAGAAATTTTGTTTTCCTTTTTATTCCTGTTTTTGTTATCATTGTGTTTAGGTCAATCTTAATTTTTATTTTTAGGTTAAATTTTGTCTATTAAACAGTGCATAACGTTATATTAAACTTGGTATGTTGAATATTTGATGATAAAGGAAAGTAAATCTTCCTGTTTCTAATTAAATGCAGCATATCTAATTTCATCTCTAATCAAGAATGGTGTGTGAAAATGATTTCAATATGTACTGGGAAAAGGAGTAGCAATTTCATAGAAGGAATCAATTTCAATTCTTCATTTTTTTCTTCTTCCTAGACTGAGAAGTTCTAGAGTCTAAAATACGATGAATTGCCTAGGGAGCTTAAAGTTTATAAAGAAAATCAGGACTTCTGCCATTTAACTTCTTCCACATTGTTCTTAATTTGTGTAATAATGTAACACTGAAAGAATAGTTTAAAAGCTGTATATGTTTGGGTATTATGGTTATGACAAGAGTCAGAATGAAGGTGGCATAGTGGAGTGTACTCGGGGTAGGGGTGGGGCGGGTATTGTATATCAATGAAGGAATTTTTCTTTTACTCTTAGAAGAGAA
>NW_006399758.1:30298569-30299389 GCF_000299155.1 Elephantulus edwardii | reverse complement strand
TCTCTTCGTCATCCATCCTGACGCTGCCAATTGGTCCAGTGGTAAGAATCTTTGTCTTCTTGACATTGAGCCTTAGTCCATGCTGAAGGCTGCAGTCCTTGACCCTTCGCAGCTATATTGTTAAAATTAATCACACAGTATGACAGAAGTAATATGTTAATAATTTGTATCATTTCAAATTGCAATTACAGTGTATGGTTGGTTTGTGTGGAATAGAGCATTACAAGTTGCACTGCTAACTAAATGATTAGTGGTTTGGTTGCATTAGTAGCTCTGGCTTTGCAGGATATGAGCAGCTTTCTCCTGCAAAATTTTCTGCTACAAGAATCCAATGAAGGGTTACTATGAGTTATAATTGACTCATTAATTAACTGCTGTTTATACTTATTAGCATCCCATCTTTTCAAGCACCTATTGAACTATTCCCAATACTACACCCCTCCTATCTGCTAAATAACCTCTGCTATTACCATGATTGTCCCCATTTCCCTCTTTTTCTCTCCTTCACTTCTTTTTCTTCTGAACACTTATACATATTTTACTCAGTTATCCTCCTATTTTCACAATACGTTTAAGGCATTGAGCACCAATGTTCAAATACTAGATGAACTGCAAGATGACATCAGAGATATCATCCATGAAGAGAGCAGAAGGTCAGAGGATTATTTTCTCCTCAGAAAGGCTTTTTTTTAGCCAAAATGGATTTCAGAAAATGCAAAAGAGAATCTAGAAGCAAAAAATGGAAAGAGATGCTAAAGCAAAATAATGTTCTTTTCCAAGGACTGGTCCTTCCTGGCCACATGCCCAAAGTGTGTGAGTG
>NW_006399758.1:30284089-30298469 GCF_000299155.1 Elephantulus edwardii | reverse complement strand
ATTCTTTGATTTATGCTATTTTAATATATCTGGCTCTTTAAAAATGCTTGCTACTCTTCTTAGTTGTCCTGTTTCTTTTGTTAACTCTGAACATTTGCTGTTGTGTCAATTTATAGTCATATCTAGTGACAAGAAGCTGAGCTGAAATCCCAAAGGTGAATGGTTCAAATCCACCAGCTCCTCCACAGGAGAAGGATGGGTAATCTCCTCCCCTGAAACTCTGTGGAGGGTCAGCTATGAGTCAGCCTGACTCTACAATACACAACAACAATACAACCCTATAGGATAGAGAAGATCTGATAGAGAAGAACCGTCCTACAGAATTTTTAAGGCTGTAAATCTTTACAGAAACAGACCATTGCATATTTTTTTCTCCACAGAATAACTAAAGAATTAGTATCTTCTAGTCCTAAATATCAAGAATGTCACATTGAGGGCTAAAGTACAACTAACATAAGCCATACTATTTTCAGCAGCCTCACATGAGTATAAAAGTAGGAAGCCTAAAGAAATTATGCCTTTAAATTATGTTATAGGTAAGAATATTGACTATACCTGCATTGCCAAAAGAACAAATACGTTTTTTCTTGGAAGAGTACCAAAATGCTCCATGCAAGCAAAAGCTCCATACTTGAACAGGTTATTTGAATGAACAAGTACCTAGGAAAAAGTGCTTGGTAAAGTAGTGGGTCAGTTATAAAGAGAAAGGTCTTCAAGAATACTGATTGACGCAGGAATGCAACAAAGGCTCAAGAATAACAGAGGCTGTGGTGATGATGCAGGCCCAAGTAGTGTTTTGGTCTAAGATTATATCTCATATAACCTTCACAGCTATCTCATAAGTAGAGTCTCAATGATGTTGTCCCACTGTTAAGATGCAAGCAAGAATCCCCAGTGGACCTAATTTGTCACCTAGAATGCACAGATAGTAGATGGAAAAACAGATAAGCAATGATGGGGCACAGTAATCCTCAGATCTGTGCAGTTAGGACTCGGCATTCTCTATCGTCTTTGTGTAAACAAATAATTTATAGTCTCATGACAAAAGCAACTTCATGCAGACACTGAGTAGAAAAGTCCTAACAAAACACTGATATATTTAGTAGCGAATAACTTGACACAAAGCAAATGAATTACACCTGATTCTTTCTACAATTTAAAAGATAATAATTTATCACTAAAGAAAGTCTTACTTTAAAATTACTGTTGGGTAAAAATGAAACGTTTTAACGTCCATGTTATGTTAGACATATTTTGAAAATGGACTAAAGAGAGTTAATGTTCATGCACTGGATGCTTTAAACTAACACAAAATAATCTGTCAAGATCAAACTATAAATCAATTTGGATTTACACATTTTCAAAAATCTCCCTTTTTTGATAATAACCTTAAAGGTTTCCTTCAACTCTTATATGTATATGTGCATATATACCCAAGCATCACTGATACCGAAATCTACACAAGTAACACTTTATCTTCTGTAAAAAGAGGATAATGACAAGAAGCTGCAACTATAATCCCAGAGGTGCACAGTTCGAATCCACCAGATGCTCTGCCGTGGAAGGAGGGGCAATCTCCTCCTGTACCAGTCAGATCTGATTTGATGGTACACGCACAAAAAAAAATAAAATAAAAAAAAGAGGATAATGAAAGTAAAATGTAATCATGGAAAATGTTTTAATAAAAATTGCAAGCAAATTTAAACTTTTATTTAACCTCCCTGAATAATATTATAAGAAATACTGTTAATTCCAGAATTACGCTGAGATAACTTATTCCTTCATGATTCAAATTCTTCAGGGCCTACTTTTGAGTAATAATAAATGTATTTCAGGTGACCCAGGGAAAACATACAAATATTTTAAAAAGTGGAAAAAATATGAAAAAGTGAAGAAATCAAGATTGCTCCAGGGGATTTAAGTAATTATATTACTACACTAATTAGATTATGAATAATACAAATGAGAGTAACATTGTAGTTTATTATGGTCTTAACATATTTTATTTCATTTTAATCTTTATATATAGCAAAATATAATACAGATTGTTGTTCAGTGCCCTAGGGTTGAATTTGACTCTCGATGACTCTGTTAACAGAACTGTGGGTTTTCTTGCTATTGTCTTCATGTTATCAGATTGAATGTTCTTTTCTTCTGCGGTGGCATGGAGTGATGTTAAAGGCAACATGCTAATCACAAATTGGGTATGTGTCATTTGGACCTTTTAAAATTTTCCTTAATTTCTTCCTCAAAGCATGTAATAAATACGTGGAAGTTAAGTTATTCTTCCCCTTAAAGTTCCAATGCTAGCAAGAATGAACTTGAAAACTCTGCCCACAAATAGCTATTTATCAGATAATGATGTTATTTTTTTTCAGCAATTATTTTATTATACAAGTTAAACACTAGCAGTAAGATATCTTTTTTTTTGGTTTTTTTTTTCTTCTTAAGCTTTATTTTTTGGGAGGGAGTGTTTTTTAATTTTGAAAGAGAGGAGCGAACTGGGGAGGGGGGAGGGCTGGGCGGGGAGAGAAGTGCAATGATGAATGAATGGAAATCCAAAACCGCTGTAAATGCTCATTAAAATTATTTAAAAAAATAAAAGAATAATGATGTAATTTAAAATGTCACATAGTTTTTTATAGGTGAAAGTCTAAAGAAGCAAACCCAGCTTAGTATGCAAGAAGTAAGTCTATTATTTAGAAGTGTGGTTGTAATCATAGCCTATGGATGGAAAAGAAGGAAGAGGATTGAACAAAGGTAAAAATGGAACTTTAATTTAATCTCAATGAATACAATTTCACTGAAGACTATGAAGTTGTACCCAGTCAGAGAAAAGGGTCATACCTTTACTATTTGTTTTTGTTATTGGTTGCTCTCCAGTCAATTCTGACTCAAAGTGATCCTATATGACAGAAAATAACTGCTTTTTAACTTCGTTATTTTGTACCATAGAGTCAGAACCGACACATAACTGACCCTCTGGTGGGTTTACAGAGGCAGTTAATTGCACGGGAGGAGATTGCCTATTTTTCTTTTGTGGAGAATCTGGTGGTCTTGAACCTCATGCCTTTGGAATTGCAGCACAGCTTCTTGCCACTAGGTCACCATTGCTACCAGGTCTTTTCTTTCTAAGTAAGTTTGGACCACCAACATTAGTAGTTGAGGTCTTAGCCATTAATTCAGGTGCTTACAAGGCTGTTTACCTGTGAAAACTAGTAATTTAATGGAGCCTGCCTTGAGAATGAAAACTACCATGGTTATATAAATTTCTTCAGCCAAGTAATGCCACTGCTGACAGCTGAGCATAGTCTGAAAAAAATAAAAAAGTGCTAAAGGAACGTCTGAGCAGTACATTGCAGCAATTGATGTAATGTTTTTCCATATACAATTTTCCTTGATAATTCATAAAGGTAGCCAGGGAACGTATTATTAGCTGTGGAGCAAGTTAATAACTGCAATTTTAAGTTTAAACTACAGAAATAATTTATTTACTTTAATAAATGCAGAATCACCTTATCTATTATTAGCAAAGAAAGATTATTTAAGACTATCTCTGAATTGTTATTTTAAAGTTTACTATGTGTAAGAGGTTTTTAAATAATATGAATGATGCACAAATGCCACATAGAAAGAAAAATAAGCCAAATATATTTTTATGTTGATGAAAAACGTTAATCTTTGTCAAGATTCAGCATTATCTACAGATGATATCTGCACTTAAATTTTTGGAGAGATACTTAGTGTGAAGTAACTAAACAGTACAGTTTAGAGGGGTTTCTTTTTGTCTATTATCTTTGGTTTTGCCTCTTTTCTTGTGCGTTTTCTTTTACTAAAACATCAGGACTCTTCCTGCTGAGAAATGAAAGTAGGCACAGCAGTGGATCATGTTTTTGACAAGTCCAAAACTCAGTGACCCATACACAATATACTTACCTGCCTCCTTTTTGTCAACAGGTTGACAAGGTCATCATGCATTACGGAGGATCATTCAGACTCTAACACCCTAATGCTCACTTTGCTTGAAGAGAGTGTGCACAAAGGTATAATTTTAACACATCACCATCATTTCTGACTACATAGTAGGCAGTTTTGTTCATTGTAGGTGAACTTCTTGCATGTAAATACATCAATCAGAAAGTAAAGCAATTTAACAATAGCCAGCTACAACTTTGAAAGAAGTATTGCTTGACCTCTAAGTATCATTGTGGCTTACAGCTAAGCTAGGAATTTTCAAGTATTTTTAGCAGTGGAATCTTTAATTAAGTAAAGTCTTAAAAGGTGTTCTGTGTGTGTTTGCATACATGTGTATGCAAACTTGCTTCTCTATCTCAATTATAACCAAGATTATAATCTCTGAAAGAAGAAAAAAACAGATATCTTACCTTTGTGATATTTTATAGGGTATCTGGGTATAATATCTCTATTCCTAATGGAATAAATAGCACATTATAAATACATACTTTGCCAAATAACAATGGAGCACTAGTGGCCTGCTCCGTAGCGACTTGCATTGCTAATAAAAGGTAACACCTCTCTGATGATTCCACCAGTGGGTCTGTAGTAGAATTTGGACAATTTCCTACTGTACAATTTACAACCTCTGAAAACCACTATGGGAGGGTCAGTTATGTGTTGGTTTGACAGGAAGGCAATAAATTTCATTTATCACACAATACTTACCTAAGACTACCACCTGTATGAAGGACATACAGATAGATATTGTTGAATTGATTCTAACTTATGAAAATCCTATGGACAATAGAAGAAAACATTGTACCATTATTCTCATTTGTTGTCATTTGACAGTAAGTGCAAGTGCATCACTGTGTCTACCGTGCAGTTCATTGGACAGAGGGCCTCCCATATTTTGTAAGAACAATATTTTAGCAAACTGATTTCCTCCACTCACACATTAATTTCTACTGGTTAGGTAGTGAAAGTAACTAAGTTGGTAAATACTCTGTTTAGCTTCATAAAAGTTTAGTTGAAGAAGTTTGAGAATAACCTGGCTTGTGTTCTTAGTATGGAAGCTCTGTTGTTATCTGTCTGGCATATGGAAATTATGCTAGTATTTGAAAAGCAACAGCATGGTTTCCAGAATCACAGCAATATGCTTCACTATATAATTCTAGGGAGCTCTGATGGACCAATGGTCAGAAGCTGCACTACACTCTCAAAGGTACCCTATTTGAATCTGCAGGAGGATAGGCAATCTCCTCCTGTGCAATTTACTGCCTCTGAAAAGTAGGTGGAAGGGCAGTGATGAGTTGGTTCTTACTCAACAACACACAACAACATATTGTATTCAGTGTCATACATTGAGGTTGACAGTCACAGGTTATCATAAACCGTTGAAAAATATCAAGTTTGTTGAACATGTAAACTCAGTCCTTAATCCTGTTAATGAATTGTTAATTGCTTTTATTGTTAGATACTATTAAGTAGGGAACAACCCACAGATAACCCTCCAGTGGGTTTCCAGAAGCAGTAAATCACAGGGGAGAACACTACCCATTATTTCCCCACAGAACAACTGGTGGATTCAAGCAACAAATCTTCCACTTGGCTGTGCAGCTTCATATCTCTAACAAAGCTCTCTTGTTAATGAATAGAAGATATTAAACCAATCTCAATACCCAAATTAAATGTCTTTGAGTTAGAACTGACTCATAACTGATTATCCAGTGGCTTTTTGAAGGCTATAAATCACACAGGAGGACATCATCATTTTCTGCTGGGTCAGTGGTGGATTTGAACCACTAGAGAGGTATGGCCTTTGGGTTTGCAGTACAACTCCCTAAGGAGTATACCACCGGGGCTCCTTATTAAACCAATTCAGAGCATGAATTGGATATTTGAATAAAACGTACACTTAAAACAACGTACCCTTAAAAACAACTTCACAAACAACAACAAAATGTACTTTACAACTAATTGTATACAATTGTAAATTGTAATAACTCCTTATTGTATACTGTCTTTTCCTTTTTAATGATTATTACCTTTTCATATACTGTTTAAGTATACAAATATAAATTGTATTCCCTTATGTATACTGTCTTTACCTTTTAATAATTATTACCATTTATTCATCTCACTTGAGAAACTATTAACTACAAAGTCATCCTACTTTAAACAATGCAGGGAGGGAACCAACCAAAAAACACAAACCACAATACAGCATTGATTTAAAGATACAGAGGTTCACTAGGGAGCCTCACATGCTTACATATAATATACAATTTCTAGAGTGCTACATAGAACATCAAGGAGGTAAGTGTACTCTCCTTTTGGAGTCTGATTAAGGAATTTCCTCATGGTAACTTAATGTTGACCAACGGTAAATTAATGAGAGGATGTAAGAATCACAGATGTGCAGAATTTGGCATCATCGAATTTAACTGCAAAGCTATTTACTATATCCTGGTAGGATTTCATGCCTGTGATGTATAATCTACTTTATAAAACTACACATAGAATTGGCATTAAAGGTCTCAGTGGTCTAATTTTGGTATTCTATTTATCTTCAACTTACATTGGGTTTTTAGACTGTTAACACACATCAACATTTTTTAACTCATTAAGTGATCACACTGTTACTTAAAAAAAAAAACACCCACCACAAACCCCCCCCACATCATTTTTTTCGTTCTTAGGTGGTTGTTGTTGTTGTTGTTATGTGCCGTCGAGTCGCTTGAGACTCATACTGACCCTATGTACAACAGCCCTAAACTCTGCTCTGTCCTGTGCCAGTCACACTGTCTCTGACACTCCCATCCCGATTATCCCAGTCACTGAATCAATCCACCTCAATAGAGGGCCTTCCCCTCCTGTGCTGTCCCTCCACCCTCCCAAGCATGATGTCCTTCTCCAAGGACCAGTCTCTCCTCACACATGTCGAAAGTATGTTAGATGAAGCCTCAGAATCCTTGCCTCCAAGGAACCACCCGGTTTAACCCTTTCTAGGATGAATCTGTTTGTTTACCTAGCAGTTCATGGTATTCTATACTCTTCTCCAGCTCCACAGCACAAAGGCATCAATTCTCCTTCTATCCTCCTTGCTCATTGTTCAACTCTCTGATGCATAACAAGTGATTGCAAAGATCATGGCCTGTATCAAACACACCCTAGTCTCCAGAGAGACACTATTGCTCTTCAGTACTCTGGAGAGGTCCCTAACAGCAGACTTTCCCATGGAAATGTGCCTTTTAATTTCCTGGCTACTGGTGCCAAGAGTGTTGACTGTGGAGTCAAGCAAACTAAAGCTGTGTACAATGTCAATCTCTTCACCATCCATCTTGATGCTGCCAATTGGTCCAGTGGTGAGAATCTTAGTCTTCTTGACATTGAGCTTCAATCCATATTGGAGGCTGCAGTACTTGACCCTCTGCAACGGGTGCTTCAGGTCCTCTTCAGTTTCAGCAAGCAGGGTTATTGTTGATAAATCATCCACCAATCTTGACCGCACATTTCTCCTCATAGAGCCCAGCCTCCAGAATAATCTGTTCTGCATATAGGTTGAAAAGGTATGGAGATAGGATGTATCCCTGGCTTACATCCTTCCCAATTTTGAACCATGCAGTGTTCCCTTGCTCTGTTCTGATGGCTGCCTCCTGGTCCAAGTATAGGTTTCACATTAGCACAATCAAGTGTTCTTGGATACCCATTCTTCTCAGAGTCAGCCGCAGTTTGTTATGATCCACCCAGTCAAATGCCTTTGCATAGTCAATGAAACACAGATAGACATCGCTCTGGTATTCTCTGCTTTCAGCTAAGATCCATCTAACATCAGCTACAATATCCCCAATACCAAGACCCCTTCTAAACCCAGCCTGGACTTCTGGTAGTTCTCTGCTGATGTGCTGTTCCGGTCATTTTTGTATAATATTCAGTAAAATCTTGCTTGCATGTGAAATCAGTGAGATTGTTCTGTAGTTTCCACACTCTACTGGGTCACCTTTCTTTGGGATAGGAACAAATATAGATCTCTTCCAGTCAGTTGTCCAAGTGGTTGTTCTCCAGATTTCTTGGCACATCTTGGTGAGCACGTCCAGGGCAGCATCTGTTAGCTGAAATATGTCAATTGGTATACCATCTATTTCTGGAGACTTATTTTTTGCCATTTCCTTCAAAGCAGCCTGAACTTCTTCTTTCATCACCATAGGCTCTTGCTCATATGTTGTTTCATGAAATTCTTCTATGTCTGCCAATTCCTTTCGATACAGTCACTCAGTATATTCTTTCCATCTTCTTTTAATACTTCCTTTACCATTTAACATTCTGCTAAAAGAATCCTTGATTATAGCAACTCGAGGTTTGAGTTTGTTCTTCAGTTCCTTGAGCTTAAGAAATGCTGAGCAAGTTTGGACCTTTTAATTTTCTGGCTCCAATTCCTTGAACATTTCATTGTAATATTTATAAAAGGTAATTAGGTTAGATCTTTATCTAGGACTGACTTGATTTATCTTATAAATTGTCAATGCCTCCAAATTTATAAAAGTATTGCATTTATATTATGTTGTCTTATTCAGATTTTGATCTTTACAACTCAGTTTTCTTTCAATAGAAAGTGCAAGTATTCTTATTCTCACTTTTAGTTAAATGTCATCTGAGAATGTAGGAGCAAAGTAAACAGAAGAATTGGGGCTTGAAAGAGCTAGTTTAATTTGGATTGTCTGCTAACACACATACATTTTCTGCTATTATATTAATAAAAGAGGAGAGAATGAATAACGGCCTCACACAAATATTACTTGCTATTTTTATGGATTTTTTGCATTTTATTGTAGGTTGAGTAAAAATTTACAAAACATTGAATTTTTAAATTAGGGTATACATTAATATTTTGTTTTATACAATTTATCCCAATATGATGTCTTAATAATCCTTTGCTGTATATTTTCTTTTCCTCTATTCAGTTTAATAAGGGTTTATTATCTATTTAATAGTACTGTCTTCTCCCTTCCTTTACATCTCTGATAACCATTTGAATCTAAATGTGTATAAATTTTTCTCTAGCTTTTTTCTAACAGTAATTGTATACAATATTGTCCTTCTGTAGCTACTTTAGTTGACTCAGCATGACATCCTTTAGATTCATCCTTGCTATAAAATATTTTGAGGAATCTCTACGATATAAAGATATAAAGAATGATAGTCCACAGTGTGAATGTACAATAGCTTGCTTAACTATCTTCATTGATGGACAGTTTAGTTGTTTCTCTCTTTGTTATTGTAAATATTGTGGACATATACATGGATATATTTGAGTTTGTGTCACATCTCTTATTTTTATAGCATGCATAATTAATAGTGGAATATCAGGATCAAATGATATTAATAATTTTCAATTTTTTGAAAGGAACTACTTTCCATAGAGGTTATACCATTATACATTGCCAATAGTCATGTATCAGATTTCCAATCTCTTTGTAATCTTCTTAGCATTTGTTGTTACTGAACTCTGCTGTTGTTTCTGGAGTCAGATAATAAATTTTTATTGTTTTGATTTGTATCTCTCTCAGAGATAATGATCTTTAGTATTTCTTCATGCATTTATTGACTATCTGAATGCCTACTTTAATAAGCATTTCTCTTCATCTTGTAATTGGGATGTCAATTTCCTGTTGAGAGGTAAATCTATTGTCAGACAAATCATTGCCAAACATTTAGCCCAATATCTACATTTTAATTTTAACCTTTTGGATAACCCTTTTGATGTACATAACAATTTCATATTTGGACAGTCCCAATCATCTAATTTGTTCTTTTATTAATTGTGAATTTAAATTCTGTTTTAGGGTTTATTTATGCCATAATCAAGTTTCTTAAATTGTTTCCATTTTTTTTTTCTTAGGTGATCTTTAGTTTTATGTTTTATGCTCAGGTCCTTTAACAACTTTTACATCATTTTTAAAATGGTGTGAAGTATGGATCTTATTTCAATTTTATGCAAGTATATATCCACTTTTGTTTGCATTGATAGTTAAGATTACCTTTTCCCTCATCTAATGTATTTCATTGCTTTGTCAGGATAAAGCTCTCCAGAAGTAGATGAGTTTATTTCTGGATTCTCAATTCTGTTTCATTGTTTTATGAACCTGTTGCTGTATACATGCCATACTCTTTTGAATAATATGACCCTGTAGTCTAGTAAGTTTTGAGATAAGAAAGAGTGATATCTCTTGTTTTTTTCTTCTTCAGTAGTCATATGCACATAGATGTAGAATATTTTATTATTCTCATCACAAAAGAAGAAAATTAATAAGCCATAACAAAACCTTTTGGAAAACCTCACAAAGACCAAAACCCTCTAAGCCTGGCACAGATGGCTTCACAGGTGAATTCTATCAAATAATCAAAGAACTATGTCAGACAGAGAGAGGGGAGAGGGAAGAGAGAGAGAGAGAGGATTCATAGTTGTGTAGAGACAATTAACAGGAGGTATCTGGCTCTATAACCACAGTCTGTGTTACCAGGCAGACAAGGAGCCAAGATGCTGGTTTTGGAGGTTACTGGCTTCAGGAATTGATATGTCCAAAGTTCATTGTTGTGAAGCAAGGCTGGAAAAGTAAGGCTTCATTAACTGTCAGCTTCAGAAACTTTCATGTCCAAAGATCATTGCTGACAAACGTGGTCATAGATGGCAGTGTTTGGATACTGACATGTCTACATTCAGCAGGTATAGCAGGCCAGTGTATTAAGTCTTGATATATCAAGATGTAAATCTGAGAAAAAAGCTATCTAGCTTTTTTCCCATAGAGCCAACATAAGTCTTATGCAGGTCACATCCTTGAGGACACTACTGTAGTAATATAAGGCTAATCATGTCTTTACAGTTTTCTTTGTAATTGTGCCTCATTAACACCATAGAGATTAGAATTTACACATAGAATTACTATACTGAGAATTAAAGCCACGGGGACACACATTATTAGACATGACAAATTGACATCAATTCTACTCAAATTATTTCAGAAGTCCAAGGCAATAAAATGCAAATATATGATGTTGAAGTGTGATTTATGTCAAGTTTAAAATCAATGTATAACTAATATAAGAAACAAAGGAAAAAGATCATTAGATAAAATTTAATAAAATTCAGCACTTTTTGTGATAAAAACACTCAACAAAATATGAATAAAAGGAAAATTTCTCAAAATCACTAATAATATTTATATCAAATTAAAAGCCAACATTAGTATCAGTAGAAAGAGATTGATAGTATTCCCTTTGCAAAGGGGTACCAGACAAGGATGTCTTCTATCACTATCTCTATATTATACTGAAAGTCTAGTCAAAGCAGTAAGGCAAGAATAGGAAAGAAAAGGCATCCATATTGGCTAAGAGTAATTACAACCACCTCTATATGCATAATATGTGCTTTATGTATGTAGCAAATGCCAAAGTCCCAGCAAGAAAACTACCAAGTCTGATAGAATCATTTAGAGAGATGTAGGGGTTTAGTGGTAAGATTTCTTGCTGTCAACTCAAAGACTTGTGGTTCAAATTAATGGGAGCATAGAGGGAAAAGGATGGACAATTTCCTCCTGAAAAAATACTGTAGGGAGAGCTATGCATTAGTTACAGCTAGATGTTACACATCAAAGGTATTTGATTGACAAAGTGTAAGGCTAACACAAAAATAAGTTAGATTCCTCTATAGTAACAAAAAGAACCCCAAAAAGGGAATAAGTAAATAATATCATGTAAAAATATTAATTTAAAAGGTTAAAAACTTAGGAATAAATCTACTGAGATACAAAAGAGCTATAAAAATGAAATTACAGAATTCCCTTTGAACTACAAAAAGAACAAACAAATTCGTCTTGGGGAGTACAGCCAGGGTGTTCCTTGGAAGCAAGGATGATGAAGTTTTGTCTTACATACATTGGGCATGTAATTAGGATGGAAAAGTCCTTAGAAAAGAGCATCATACTTGCAAAGCTTGAGGGTAAGCTTAAGAGGGGTAGACTCTCAAAAAGATGGATTGACATAGTAACTTTATCAACGGATTCAAGTATCTTGGAGATGATGCTGGAACAGGACAGAGCAAGGTTCAGATCTGTTGTTTAGAGTAACTATGAGTTGCAGATGATTGTACTGCACATAACAACAAATTGCAAAACCCCAAAAGAAATATACATACATTGGAGGATACACCATATCCACGGATAGAAAGAATTAATGGAATAAAACTGATTAACAAATATCAATAGTACAAAATTCAGTTTTCAAACATAATGCAGTCCTAATTGAGATTCTGCCACTAGTCTTCAAAAAGAAGGAAATATAATTGCCAATTTTATAAGGAAAGGAAAGACACCATCTCAGATAATTTTATTCCTTTAAAAAGTGGTGATTATTAAACATTCATTCCATGGAAAAGCCCTGGCTTTCTCCCAAAGTAGTACTCTGGCTTGGCTCTCACTGGTCTTGAGGAAAGATAAGCCAAGAATGAGCTGAGCCAAAAAGATCATCCAAATAATCATCATCATCATCTCAGTATGGCAACTAATGATAACAACTGCCAAAAGAAGATGTAGCCGTGATGATATGGGTGCTGTAGCACTCAGTGCTTTTATTGAGTTTGAAAATTATGCATAAAATGTGTGATCATAGTGTTGAGCTCCTGGAAGAGCATAGCATGTTTAATTATCCCTCTCGTAGACTCTCTTGCTTGTTTCTTCTTTGTCAGTGTCATACTTTCCTTGATTTTTAAAGATGTCACCTTTAAATTTTAAGAGAAAGGTAATGAAATAAAAGTAAAATACTGCAATTTTGCTAGGACTAAATTCCTAATAGAATGACATTATAATAGTTCAGTTGCAAGTAATGGTTACAGTTAAAATTAACCAATAAACCTGACAGCATATAGAGCAATCTTTAAGTACAAGTAAATTCCCTACTAGCTGTCAGGCAGGCAGAGAAAAACTGCATTGCAAGTGCTATTTCTGAACTTAATTCAATATTTTATAAAACTGTGTCTTTCAAAATGACAGCAAGCAATAAGGAACTGCATAATGTTTTACTTCTACGATTTAAATGGAAGGCGTTTTAAAATGATAAAAAAAATAAATCCCTGACTCAAATAAATGATATAAACCAGCAGTTTTAATTGCCTTTGGCTGGATGTAAAATGAAAATCTATAAAGCATTATTATATGGTCAACATTTATAATGACAAGCTCTAGGAAGTCAGTGTCATTTACATATGCTTTTAAGGACAACTGTGCAGTTCTTTGAACACATTTATGATTCAGATTCAGAGTCCTTTGGACAGTTTAAATTGTCAGCAAGAAAAGAGAAGAATATCTTAGGAATAGCTGTAGTAACACAAACACTGTTTCTTATGTTCTTATAAATATTCAGTCATCATTATTTACAAGATGATTCTACAAATATCTACAGGCTGCCTCATAGATATTGTGGGTTCCATTCTAGACTACTATAATAAAGAGAATATTGAACTAAGTGGGATTTTTGCTTTCACAGTCACATAAAAGTTTATTCTGCAGAATATTCAATGTACAAGTTTGAAATATTGTGAGAATTACCAAAATGTGACACAGAGACGTAGAGTTAGCACATGCTCTTGGGAAAATATCTCTAAAGACCTATTTGATGCTAGGTTATAACAAAGCACCACATTATGACAAGCAAGAAAATAAAAAAAAAAAACACAACAAACCAACAACCATGCAACAAAAGACAAACCACAAACATCAAAACAAAACAACATCAAAATAGTATCTGTAAAGTGCAATACAGCAGAATCCAGTAAAATGAGGAATGCCTACACAATATTGAATGATGAAAGAAGAAAAAAGCCCTAAACAGTACATTTGTTCTAAATTGAAATGAGAACTCTTACTAAGAGAAGATGTTGTTGTTATGAGCCATATAGTCACATGCGACTCATAGCGACCATTTGTACAATAGCCCTAAACTCTGCTCTGTCCTGTGCCAATTGCACTGTCTCTCACACACCCATCCCGATTACCCCAGTCACCAAATCAATCCACCTAATAGAGGGTCTTCCCCTCCTACACTGCCTCTGCACCCTCCCAAGCATTAGGTCCCTCTCCAAGGACCAGTCCCTCCATACAATATGTCCAAAGTATGTTAGACAAAGCCTCAGAATCCTTGACTCCAAGGAGTACCCTGGTTTAACCATCTCCAGGCTGAGTCTGCTTGTTTTCCTAGCAGTCCATGGTACCCACAAACTCTTCTCCAGCACCACAGCTCAAAGGCATCAATTCTCCTTCTAGCCTCCTTGGTCATTGTCCAACTCTCTGATGCATAAGAAGTGATTGAGAAGACCATAGCCTGTATCACACGCACCTTAGTCTCCAGAGAGACACCATTGCTCTTAAGT